>NW_028187601.1:0-272000 GCF_964204655.1 Triturus cristatus
TGGCCTAATAGCTAAGGTCTTAGACTCATACTCTGGCCTAATGTTTAAGGTCTTAACTCTTACTCTGGCCTAATAGCTAAGGTCTTAGACTGGTACTCTGGCCTAATAGCTAAGGTCTTAGACTCGTACTCTGACCTACTGGTTAAGGTCTTAACTCGTACTCTGGCCTAATAGCTAAGGTCTTAGACTCGTACTCTGGCCTACTGGTCAAGGTCTTAACTCTTACTCTGGAATACTGGTTAAGGTCTTAACTCTTACTAATAGCCTAATAGCTAAGGTCTTAACTCTTACTGTGGCCTAATAGCCAAGGTCTTAACTCTTACTCTGGCCTAATAGCTAAGGTCTTAGACTCATACTCTGGCCTAATGGTTAAGGTCTTTACTCTTACTCTGGCCTACTGGTTAAGGTCTTAACTCTTACTCTGGCCTAATAGGTAAGGGCTTAGACTCGTACTCTGGCCTAATGGTTAAGGTCTTAACTCTTACTCTGGCCTACTAGTTAAGGTCTTAACTCTTACTCTGGCCTAATAGCTAAGGTCCTAACTCTTACTCTGGCCTAATAGCTAAGGTCTTAGACTGGTACTCTGGCCTAATGGTTAAGGTCTTAACTCTTACTCTGGCCTAATAGCTAAGGTCTTAGACTTTTACTCTGGCCTACTGGTTAAGGTCTTAACTCTTACTCTGTCCTACTGGTTAAGGTCTTAACTCTTACTCTGGCCTAATAGCTAAGGTCTTAACTCTTACGCTGGCCTAATACCTAAGGTCTTAACTCTTACTCTGGCCGAATAGCTAAGGTCTTAGAGTTGTACTCTGGCCTAATGGTTACGGTCTTAACTCTTACTCTGGCCTAATAGCTAAGGTCTTAGACTCATACTCTGGCCTAATGGTTAAGGTCTTAACTCTTACTCTGGCCTAATAGGTAAGGGCTTAGACTCGTACTCTGGCCTAATGGTTAAGGTCTTAACTCTTACTCTGGCCTACTGGTTAAGGTCTTAACTCTTACTCTGGCCTAATAGCTAAGGTCTTAACTCTTACTCTGGCCTAATAGCAAAGGTATTAGACTCGTAATCTGGCCTAATGGTTAAGGCCTTAACTCTTACTCTGGCCTAATAGCTAAGGTTCTAACTCTTACTCTGGCCTAATAGCTAAGGTCTTAGACTGGTACTCTGGCCTAATGGTTAAGGTCTTAACTCTTACTCTGGCCTAATAGCTAAGGTCTTAGACTCTTACTCTGGCCTACTGGTTAAGGTCTTAACTCTTACTCTGGCCTAATAGCTAAGGTCTTAGACTCATACTCTGGCCTAATGGTTAAGGTCTTAACTCTTACTCTGGCCTACTGGTTAAGGTCTTAACTCTTACTCTGGCCTAATAGGTAAGGTATTAACTCTTACTCTGGCCTACTGGTTAAGGTCTTAACTCTTACTCTGGCCTAATAGCTAAGGTCTTAACTCTTACTCTGGCCTAATAGCAAAGGTATTAGACTCGTAATCTGGCCTAATGGTTAAGGTCTTAACTTTTACTCTGGCTTAATAGCTAAGGTCCTAACTCTTACTCTGGCCTAATAGCTAAGGTCTTAGACTCGTACTCTGGCCTAATGGTTAAGGTCTTAACTCTTACTCTGGCCTAATAGCTAAGGTCTTTGACTCTTACTCTGGCCTACTGGTTAAGGTCTTAACTCTTACTCTGGCCTACTGGTTAAGGTCTTAACTCTTACTCTGGCCTAATAGCTAAGGTCTTAACTCTTACGCTGGCCTAATACCTAAGGTCTTAACTCTTACTCTGGCCGAATAGCTAAGGTCTTAGAGTTGTACTCTGGCCTAATGGTTACGGTCTTAACTCTTACTCTTGCCTAATAGCTAAGGTCTTAACTCTTACTCTGGCCTAATAGCTAAGGTCTTAGACTCATACTCTGGCCTAATGTTTAAGGTCTTAACTCTTACTCTGGCCTAATAGCTAAGGTCTTAGACTGGTACTCTGGCCTAATAGCTAAGGTCTTAGACTCGTACTCTGACCTACTGGTTAAGGTCTTAACTCGTACTCTGGCCTAATAGCTAAGGTCTTAGACTCGTACTCTGGCCTACTGGTCAAGGTCTTAACTCTTACTCTGGAATACTGGTTAAGGTCTTAACTCTTACTTTGGCCTAATAGCTAAGGTCTTAACTCTTACTGTGGCCTAATAGCCAAGGTCTTAACTCTTACTCTGGCCTAATAGCTAAGGTCTTTACTCTTACTCTGGCCTACTGGTTAAGGTCTTAACTCTTACTCTGGCCTAATAGGTAAGGGCTTAGACTCGTACTCTGGCCTAATGGTTAAGGTCTTAACTCTTACTCTGGCCTACTGGTTAAGGTCTTAACTCTTACTCTGGCCTAATAGCTAAGGTCTTAGACTGGTACTCTGGCCTAATAGCTAAGGTCTTAGACTCGTACTCTGACCTACTGGTTAAGGTCTTAACTCGTACTCTGGCCTAATAGTTCAGGTCTTAGACTCGTACTCTGGCCTACTGGTCAAGGTCTTAACTCTTACTCTGGAATACTGGTTAAGGTCTTAACTCTTACTTTGGCCTACTGGTTAAGGTCTTAACTTCTACTCTGGCCTACTGGTTAAGGTCTTAACTCTTACTCTGGCCTAATAGCTAAGGTCTTAACTCTTACTCTGGCCTAATAGCTAAGGTCCTAGACTCATACTCTGGCCTAATGGTTAAGGTCTTAACTCTTATACTGGCCAATTGGTTAAGGTCTTAACTCTTACTCTGGCCTAATAGGTAAGGGCTTAGACTCGTACTCTGGCCTAATGGTTAAGGTCTTAACTCTTACTCTGGCCTACTGGTTAAGGTCTTAACTCTTACTCTGGCCTAATGGCTAAGGTCTTAAATCTTACTCTGGCCTAATAGCTAAGGTCTCAGCTCTTACTCTGGCCTAATAGCTAAGGTCTTAGACTCGTACTCTGGCCTAATGGTTAAGGTCTTAACTCTTACTCTGGCCTAATGGTTAAGGTCTTAACTCTTACTCTGGCCTAATAGCTAAGGTTTTAGACTCGTACTCTGGCCTAATGATTAAGGTCTTAATTCTTACTCTGGCCTACTGGTAAAGTCTTAACTCTTAATCTGGCCTAATAGCTAAGGTTTTAGACTCGTACTCTGGCCTAATGATTAAGGTCTTAACTCTTACTCTGGCCTAGTGGTTAAGGTCTTAACTCTTACTCTGGCCTACTGGTTAAGGTCTTAACTCTTACTCTGGCCTAATGGCTAAGGTCTTAAATCTTACTCTGGCCTAATAGCTAAGGTCTCAGCTCTTACTCTGGCCTAATAGCTAAGGTCTTAGACTCGTACTCTGGCCTAATGGTTAAGGTCTTAACTCTTACTCTGGCCTAATGGTTAAGGTCTTAACTCTTACTCTGGCCTAATAGCTAAGGTCTTAGACTGGTACTCTGGCCTAATAGCTAAGGTCTTAGACTCGTACTCTGACCTACTGGTTAAGGTCTTAACTCGTACTCTGGCCTAATAGTTCAGGTCTTAGACTCGTACTCTGGCCTACTGGTCAAGGTCTTAACTCTTACTCTGGAATACTGGTTAAGGTCTTAACTCTTACTTTGGCCTACTGGTTAAGGTCTTAACTTCTACTCTGGCCTACTGGTTAAGGTCTTAACTCTTACTCTGGCCTAATAGCTAAGGTCTTAACTCTTACTCTGGCCTAATAGCTAAGGTCCTAGACTCATACTCTGGCCTAATGGTTAAGGTCTTAACTCTTATACTGGCCAATTGGTTAAGGTCTTAACTCTTACTCTGGCCTAATAGGTAAGGGCTTAGACTCGTACTCTGGCCTAATGGTTAAGGTCTTAACTCTTACTCTGGCCTACTGGTTAAGGTCTTAACTCTTACTCTGGCCTAATGGCTAAGGTCTTAAATCTTACTCTGGCCTAATAGCTAAGGTCTCAGCTCTTACTCTGGCCTAATAGCTAAGGTCTTAGACTCGTACTCTGGCCTAATGGTTAAGGTCTTAACTCTTACTCTGGCCTAATGGTTAAGGTCTTAACTCTTACTCTGGCCTAATAGCTAAGGTTTTAGACTCGTACTCTGGCCTAATGATTAAGGTCTTAATTCTTACTCTGGCCTACTGGTAAAGTCTTAACTCTTAATCTGGCCTAATAGCTAAGGTTTTAGACTCGTACTCTGGCCTAATGATTAAGGTCTTAACTCTTACTCTGGCCTAGTGGTTAAGGTCTTAACTCTTACTCTGGCCTACTGGTTAAGGTCTTAACTCTTACTCTGGCCTAATGGCTAAGGTCTTAAATCTTACTCTGGCCTAATAGCTAAGGTCTCAGCTCTTACTCTGGCCTAATAGCTAAGGTCTTAGACTCGTACTCTGGCCTAATGGTTAAGGTCTTAACTCTTACTCTGGCCTAATGGTTAAGGTCTTAACTCTTACTCTGGCCTAATAGCTAAGCTTTTAGACTCGTACTCTGGCCTAATGATTAACTATTAGCTATTAGGCCAGAGTAAGAGTTAAGACCTTAACCATTAGGCCAGAGTACGAGTCTAAGACCTTATCTATTAGGCCAGAGTAAGAGTTAAGATCTTAACCATTAGGCCAGAGTACGAGTCTAAGACCTTAGCTATTAGGCCAGAGTAAGAGTTAAGATCTTAACCAGTAGGCCAGAGTAAGAGTTAAGACCTTAACCATTAGTCCAGACTACGAGTCTAAGACCTTAGCTATTAGGCCAGAGTAAGAGTTAAGACCTTAACCAGTATGCCGGAGTATGAGTTAAGACCTTAACCTGTAGGCCAGAGTAAGAGTTAAGACCTTAGCTATTAGGCCAGAGTAAGAGTTCAGACCTTAGTTATTAGGCAAGAGTAAGAGTTAAGACCTTAACCAATAGGCCAGAGACAGAGTTAAGACCTTAACAATTAGGCCAGAGTACGAGTCTAAGACCTTAGCTATTAGGCCAGAGTAAGAGTTAAGACCGTAACCAGTAGGCCAGAGTAAGAGTTAAGACCTTAACCATTAGGCCAGAGTACGAGTCTAAGACCTTAGCTATTAGGCCAGAGTAAGAGTTGAGACCTTAGCTATTAGGCCAGAGTAAGATTTAAGACCTTAGCTATTAGGCCAGAGTAAGAGTTAAGACCTTAGCTATTAGGCCAGCGTAAGAGTTAAGACCTTAGCTATTAGGCCAGAGTAAGAGTTAAGACCTTAACCAGTAGTCCAAAGTAAGAGTTAAGACCTTAACCAGTAGGCCAGAGTAAGAGTATAAGACCTTAGCTATTAGGCCAGAGTACGAGTCTAAGACCTTAGCTATTAGGCCAGAGTAAGAGTTAAGACCTTAACCAGTAGGCCAGAGTAAGAGTTAAGACCTTAATCATTAGGCCAGAGTACGAGTCTAAGACCTTAGCTATTAGGCCAGAGTAAGAGTTAAGACCTTAGCTATTAGGCCAGAGTACGAGTCTAAGACCTTAGCCATTAGGCCAGAGTAAGATTTAAGACCTTAGCTATTAGGCCAGAGTAAGAGTTAAGACCTTAACCAGTAGGCCAGGGTAGGAGTTAAGACCTTAACCAGTAGGCCAAAGTAAGAGTTAAGACCTTAACCAGTATTCCAGAGTAAGAGTTAAGACCTTGACCAGTAGGCCAGAGTACGAGTCGAAGACCTTAGCTATTAGGCCAGAGTACGAGTTAAGACCTTAACCACTAGGTCAGAGTACGAGTCTAAGACCTTAGCTATTAGGCCAGAGTACCAGTCTAAGACCTTAGCTATTAGGCCAGAGTAAGAGTTAAGACCTTAAACATTAGGCCAGAGTATGAGTCTAAGACCTTAGCTATTAGGCCAGAGTAAGAGTTAAGACCTTAGCTATTAGGCCAGAGTAAGAGTTAAAACCGTAACCATTAGGCCAGAGTACAACTCTAAGACCTTAGCTATTCGGCCAGAGTAAGAGTTAAGACCTTAGGTATTAGGCCAGCGTAAGAGTTAAGACCTTAGCTATTAGGCCAGAGTAAGAGTTAAGACCTTAACCAGTAGGCCAGAGTAAGAGTTAAGACCTTAACCAGTAGGCCAGAGTAAGAGTCTAAGACCTTAGCTATTAGGCCAGAGTAAGAGTTAAGACCTTAACCATTAGGCCAGAGTACGAGTCTAAGACCTTAGCTATTAGGCCAGAGTAAGAGTTAAGACCTTAGCTATTAGGCCAGAGTAAGAGTTAAGACCTTAACCAGTAGGCCAGAGTAAGAGTTAAGACCTTACCTATTAGGCCAGAGTAAGAGTTAAGACCTTAACCAGTAGGCCAGAGTAAGAGTTAAGACCTTAACCATTAGGCCAGAGTATGAGTCTAAGACCTTAGCTATTAGGCCAGAGTAAGAGTTAAGACCTTAACCATTAGGCCAGAGTATGAGTCTAAGACCTTAGCTATTAGGACAGAGTAAGAGTTAAGACCGTAACCATTAGGCCAGAGTACAACTCTAAGACCTTAGCTATTCGGCCAGAGTAAGAGTTAAGACTTTAGGTATTAGGCCAGCGTAAGAGTTAAGACCTTAGCTATTAGGCCAGAGTAAGAGTTAAGACCTTAACCAGTAGGCCAGAGTAAGAGTTAAGACCTTAACCAGTAGGCCAGAGTAAGAGTCTAAGACCTTAGCAATTAGGCCAGAGTAAGAGTTAAGACCTTAACCATTAGGCCAGAGTACGAGTCTAAGACCTTAGCTATTAGGCCAGAGTAAGAGTTAGGACCTTAGCTATTAGGCCAGAGTAAGAGTTAAGACCTTAACCATTAGGCCAGAGTACGAGTCTAAGACCTTAGCTATTAGGCCAGAGTAAGAGTTAGGACCTTAGCTATTAGGCCAGAGTAAGAGTTAAGACCTTAACCATTAGGCCAGATTACAAGTCTAATACCTTTGCTATTAGGCCAGAGTAAGAGTTAAGACCTTAGCTATTAGGCCAGAGTAAGAGTTAAGACCTTAACCAGTAGGCCAGAGTAAGAGTTAAGACCATAACCATTAGGCCAGAGTATGAGTCTAAGCCCTTACCTATTAGGCCAGAGTAAGAGTTAAGACCTTAACCAGTAGGCCAGAGTAAGAGTTAAGACCTTAACCATTAGGCCAGAGTATGAGTCTAAGACCTTAGCTATTAGGCCAGAGTAAGAGTTAAGACCTTAACCATTAGGCCAGAGTATGAGTCTAAGACCTTAGCTATTAGGCCAGAGTAAGAGTTAAGACCTTAACCATTAGGCCAGAGTATGAGTCTAAGACCTTAGCTATTAGGCCAGAGTAAGAGTTAAGACCTTAACCAGTAGGCCAGAGTAAGAGTTAGGACCTTAGCTATTAAGCCAGAGTAAGAGTTAAGACCTTAACCATTAGGCCAGATTACGAGTCTAATACCTTTGCTATTAGGCCAGAGTAAGAGTTAAGACCTTAGCTATTAGGCCAGAGTAAGAGTTAAGACCTTAACCAGTAGGCCAGAGTAAGAGTTAAGACCTTAACCATTAGGCCAGAGTATGAGTCTAAGACCTTAGCTATTAGGCCAGAGTAAGAGTTAAGACCTTAACCATTAGGCCAGAGTATGAGTCTAAGACCTTAGCTATTAGGCCAGAGTAAGAGTTAAGACCGTAACCATTAGGCCAGAGTACAACTCTAAGACCTTAGCTATTCGGCCAGAGTAAGAGTTAAGACCTTAGGTATTAGGCCAGCGTAAGAGTTAAGACCTTAGCTATTAGGCCAGAGTAAGAGTTAAGACCTTAACCAGTAGGCCAGAGTAAGAGTTAAGACCTTAACCAGTAGGCCAGAGTAAGAGTCTAAGACCTTAGCTATTAGGCCAGAGTAAGAGTTAAGACCTTAACCATTAGGCCAGAGTACGAGTCTAAGACCTTAGCTATTAGGCCAGAGTAAGAGTTAGGACCTTAGCTATTAGGCCAGAGTAAGAGTTAAGACCTTAACCATTAGGCCAGATTACGAGTCTAATACCTTTGCTATTAGGCCAGAGTAAGAGTTAAGACCTTAGCTATTAGGCCAGAGTAAGAGTTAAGACCTTAACCAGTAGGCCAGAGTAAGAGTTAAGACCTTAACCATTAGGCCAGAGTACGAGTCTAAGCCCTTACCTATTAGGCCAGAGTAAGAGTTAAGACCTTAACCAGTAGGCCAGAGTAAGAGTTAAGACCTTAACCATTAGGCCAGAGTATGAGTCTAAGACCTTAGCTATTAGGCCAGAGTAAGAGTTAAGACCTTAGCTATTAGGCCAGAATAAGAGTTAAGACCTTAACCATTAGGCCAGAGTATGAGTCTAAGACTTTAGCTATTAGGCCAGAGTAAGAGTTAAGACCTTAACCAGTAGGCCAGAGTATGAGTCTAAGACCTTAGCTATTCGGACAGAGTAAGAGTTAAGACCTTAGGTATTAGGCCAGCGTAAGAGTTAAGACCTTAGCTATTAGGCCAGAGTAAGAGTTAAGACCTTAACCAGTAGGCCAGAGTAAGAGTTAAGACCTTAACCAGTAGGCCAGAGTAAGAGTCTAAGACCTTAGCTATTCGGCCAGAGTAAGAGTCTAAGACCTTAGCTATTAGGCCAGAGTAAGAGTTAAGACCTTAACCAGTAGGCCAGAGTAAGAGTTAAGACCTTAATCATTAGGCCAGAGTACGAGTCTAAAACCTTAGCTATTAGGCCAGAGTAAGAGTCTAAGAACTTAGCTATTAGGCCAGAGTAAGAGTTAAGACCTTAACCAGTAGGCCAAAGTAAGAGTTAAGACCTTAACGAGTAGGCCAGAGTAAGAGTCTAAGACCTTAGCTATTAGGCCAGAGTAAGAGTCTAAGAACTTAGCTATTAGGCCAGAGTAAGAGTTAAGACCTTAACCAGTAGGCCAGAGTAAGAATTAAGACCTTAATCATTAGGCCAGAGTACGAGTCTAAGACCTTAGCTATTCGGCCAGAGTAAGAGTTAAGACCTTAGCTATTAGGCCAGCGTAAGAGTTAAGACCTTAGCTAATAGGCCAGAGTAAGAGTTAAGACCTTAACCAGTAGGCCAAAGTAAGAGTTAAGACCTTAACGAGTAGGCCAGAGTAAGAGTCTAAGACCTTAGCTATTAGGCCAGAGTAAGAGTCTAAGAACTTAGCTATTAGGCCAGAGTAAGAGTTAAGACCTTAACCAGTAGGCCAGAGTAAGAGTTAAGACCTTAATCATTAGGCCAGAGTACGAGTCTAAAACCTTAGCTATTAGGCCAGAGTAAGAGTTAAGACCTTAACCATTAGGCCAGAGTATGAGTCTAAGACCTTAGCTATTAGGCCAGAGTAAGAGTTAAGACCATAACCAGTAGGCCAGAGTAAGAGTTAAGACCTTAACCATTAGGCCAGAGTACGAGTCTAAGAACTTAGCTATTCGGCCAGCGTAAGAGTTAAGACCTTAGCTAATAGGCCGGAGTAAGAGTTAAGACCTTAACCAGTAGGCCAAAGTAAGAGTTAAGACCTTAACGAGTAGGCCAGAGTAAGAGTCTAAGACCTTAGCTATTAGGCCATAGTACGAGTCTAAGACCTTAGCTATTAGGCCAGAGTAAGAGTTAAGACCTTAACCAGTAGGCCAGAGTAAGAGTTAAGACCTTAACCTGTAGGCCATAGTAAGAGTCTAAGACCTTAGCTATTAGGCCAGAGTAAGAGTTAAGACCTTAACTATTAGGCCAGAGTAAGAGTTAAGACCTTAACCAGTAGGCCAGAGTAAGAGTTAAGACCTTAACCTGTAGGCCATAGTAAGAGTCTAAGACCTTAGCTATTAGGCCAGAGTAAGAGTTAAGACCTTAACTATTAGGCCAGAGTAAGAGTTAAGACCTTAGCTATTAGGCCAGAGTAAGAGTTAAGACCTTAACCAGTAGGCCAGAGTAAGAGTTAAGACCTTAACCATTAGGCCAGAGTACGCATCTAAGCCCTTAGCTATTAGGCCAGAGTAAGAGTTAAGACCTTAACCAGTAGGCCAGAGTAAGAGTTAAGACCTTAACCATTAGGCCAGAGTACGAGTCTAAGACCTTAGCTATTAGGCCAGAGTAAGAGTTAAGACCTTATCTATTAGGCCAGAGTAAAAGTTAAGACCTTAGCTATTAGGCCAGAGTAACAGTTAAGACCTTAGTTATTAGGCCAGAGTAAGAGTTAAGACATTAACCAATAGGCTAGAGTAAGAGTTAAGACCTTAACCACTAGGTCAGAGTACGAGTCTAAGACCTTAGCTATTAGGCCAGAGTACCAGTCTAAGACCTTAGCTATTAGGCCAGAGTAAGAGTTAAGACCTTAAACATTAGGCCAGAGTATGAGTCTAAGACCTTAGCTATTAGGCCAGAGTAAGAGTTAAGACCTTAGCTATTAGGCCAGAGTAAGAGTTAAAACCGTAACCATTAGGCCAGAGTACAACTCTAAGACCTTAGCTATTCGGCCAGAGTAAGAGTTAAGACCTTAGGTATTAGGCCAGCGTAAGAGTTAAGACCTTAGCTATTAGGCCAGAGTAAGAGTTAAGACCTTAACCAGTAGGCCAGAGTAAGAGTTAAGACCTTAACCAGTAGGCCAGAGTAAGAGTCTAAGACCTTAGCTATTAGGCCAGAGTAAGAGTTAAGACCTTAACCATTAGGCCAGAGTACGAGTCTAAGACCTTAGCTATTAGGCCAGAGTAAGAGTTAAGACCTTAGCTATTAGGCCAGAGTAAGAGTTAAGACCTTAACCAGTAGGCCAGAGTAAGAGTTAAGACCTTACCTATTAGGCCAGAGTAAGAGTTAAGACGTTAACCAGTAGGCCAGAGTAAGAGTTAAGACCTTAACCATTAGGCCAGAGTATGAGTCTAAGACCTTAGCTATTAGGCCAGAGTAAGAGTTAAGACCTTAACCATTAGGCCAGAGTATGAGTCTAAGACCTTAGCTATTAGGACAGAGTAAGAGTTAAGACCGTAACCATTAGGCCAGAGTACAACTCTAAGACCTTAGCTATTCGGCCAGAGTAAGAGTTAAGACCTTAGGTATTAGGCCAGCGTAAGAGTTAAGACCTTAGCTATTAGGCCAGAGTAAGAGTTAAGACCTTAACCAGTAGGCCAGAGTAAGAGTCTAAGACCTTAGCAATTAGGCCAGAGTAAGAGTTAAGACCTTAACCATTAGGCCAGAGTACGAGTCTAAGACCTTAGCTATTAGGCCAGAGTAAGAGTTAGGACCTTAGCTATTAGGCCAGAGTAAGAGTTAAGACCTTAACCATTAGGCCAGATTACGAGTCTAATACCTTTGCTATTAGGCCAGAGTAAGAGTTAAGACCTTAGCTATTAGGCCAGAGTAAGAGTTAAGACCTTAACCAGTAGGCCAGAGTAAGAGTTAAGACCTTAACCAGTAGGCCAGAGTAAGAGTCTAAGACCTTAGCAATTAGGCCAGAGTAAGAGTTAAGACCTTAACCATTAGGCCAGAGTACAACTCTAAGACCTTAGCTATTCGGCCAGAGTAAGAGTTAAGACCTTAGGTATTAGGCCAGCGTAAGAGTTAAGACCTTAGCTATTAGGCCAGAGTAAGAGTTAAGACCTTAACCAGTAGGCCAGAGTAAGAGTTAAGACCTTAACCAGTAGGCCAGAGTAAGAGTCTAAGACCTTAGCAATTAGGCCAGAGTAAGAGTTAAGACCTTAACCATTAGGCCAGAGTACGAGTCTAAGACCTTAGCTATTAGGCCAGAGTAAGAGTTAGGACCTTAGCTATTAGGCCAGAGTAAGAGTTAAGACCTTAACCATTAGGCCAGATTACGAGTCTAATTCCTTTGCTATTAGGCCAGAGTAAGAGTTAAGACCTTAGCTATTAAGCCAGAGTAAGAGTTAAGACCTTAACCAGTAGGCCAGAGTAAGAGTTAAGACCTTAACCAGTAGGCCAGAGTAAGAGTCTAAGACCTTAGCTATTAGGCCAGAGTAAGAGTTAAGACCTTAACCATTAGGCCAGAGTACGAGTCTAAGACCTTAGCTATTAGGCCAGAGTAAGAGTTAAGACCTTAGCTATTAGGCCAGAGTAAGAGTTAAGACCTTAACCAGTAGGCCAGAGTAAGAGTTAAGACCTTACCTATTAGGCCAGAGTAAGAGTTAAGACCTTAACCAGTAGGCCAGAGTAAGAGTTAAGACCTTAACCATTAGGCCAGAGTATGAGTCTAAGACCTTAGCTATTAGGCCAGAGTAAGAGTTAAGACCTTAACCATTAGGCCAAAGTATGAGTCTAAGACCTTAGCTATTAGGACAGAGTAAGAGTTAAGACCGTAACCATTAGGCCAGAGTACAACTCTAAGACCTTAGCTATTCGGCCAGAGTAAGAGTTAAGACCTTAGGTATTAGGCCAGCGTAAGAGTTAAGACCTTAGCTATTAGGCCAGAGTAAGAGTTAAGACCTTAACCAGTAGGCCAGAGTAAGAGTTAAGACCTTAATCATTAGGCCAGAGTACGAGTCTAAGACCTTAGCTATTAGGCCAGAGTAAGAGTTAAGACCTTAGCTATTAGGCCAGAGTACGAGTCTAAGACCTTAGCCATTAGGCCAGAGTAAGATTTAAGACCTTAGCTATTAGGCCAGAGTAAGAGTTAAGACCTTAACCAGTAGGCCAGGGTAGGAGTTAAGACCTTAACCAGTAGGCCAAAGTAAGAGTTAAGACCTTAACCAGTATTCCAGAGTAAGAGTTAAGACCTTGACCAGTAGGCCAGAGTACGAGTCGAAGACCTTAGCTATTAGGCCAGAGTACGAGTTAAGACCTTAACCACTAGGTCAGAGTACGAGTCTAAGACCTTAGCTATTAGGCCAGAGTACCAGTCTAAGACCTTAGCTATTAGGCCAGAGTAAGAGTTAAGACCTTAAACATTAGGCCAGAGTATGAGTCTAAGACCTTAGCTATTAGGCCAGAGTAAGAGTTAAGACCTTAGCTATTAGGCCAGAGTAAGAGTTAAAACCGTAACCATTAGGCCAGAGTACAACTCTAAGACCTTAGCTATTCGGCCAGAGTAAGAGTTAAGACCTTAGGTATTAGGCCAGCGTAAGAGTTAAGACCTTAGCTATTAGGCCAGAGTAAGAGTTAAGACCTTAACCAGTAGGCCAGAGTAAGAGTTAAGACCTTAACCAGTAGGCCAGAGTAAGAGTCTAAGACCTTAGCTATTAGGCCAGAGTAAGAGTTAAGACCTTAACCATTAGGCCAGAGTACGAGTCTAAGACCTTAGCTATTAGGCCAGAGTAAGAGTTAAGACCTTAGCTATTAGGCCAGAGTAAGAGTTAAGACCTTAACCAGTAGGCCAGAGTAAGAGTTAAGACCTTACCTATTAGGCCAGAGTAAGAGTTAAGACCTTAACCAGTAGGCCAGAGTAAGAGTTAAGACCTTAACCATTAGGCCAGAGTATGAGTCTAAGACCTTAGCTATTAGGCCAGAGTAAGAGTTAAGACCTTAACCATTAGGCCAGAGTATGAGTCTAAGACCTTAGCTATTAGGACAGAGTAAGAGTTAAGACCGTAACCATTAGGCCAGAGTACAACTCTAAGACCTTAGCTATTTGGCCAGAGTAAGAGTTAAGACTTTAGGTATTAGGCCAGCGTAAGAGTTAAGACCTTAGCTATTAGGCCAGAGTAAGAGTTAAGACCTTAACCAGTAGGCCAGAGTAAGAGTTAAGACCTTAACCAGTAGGCCAGAGTAAGAGTCTAAGACCTTAGCAATTAGGCCAGAGTAAGAGTTAAGACCTTAACCATTAGGCCAGAGTACGAGTCTAAGACCTTAGCTATTAGGCCAGAGTAAGAGTTAGGACCTTAGCTATTAGGCCAGAGTAAGAGTTAAGACCTTAACCATTAGGCCAGAGTACGAGTCTAAGACCTTAGCTATTAGGCCAGAGTAAGAGTTAGGACCTTAGCTATTAGGCCAGAGTAAGAGTTAAGACCTTAACCATTAGGCCAGATTACAAGTCTAATACCTTTGCTATTAGGCCAGAGTAAGAGTTAAGACCTTAGCTATTAGGCCAGAGTAAGAGTTAAGACCTTAACCAGTAGGCCAGAGTAAGAGTTAAGACCATAACCATTAGGCCAGAGTATGAGTCTAAGCCCTTACCTATTAGGCCAGAGTAAGAGTTAAGACCTTAACCAGTAGGCCAGAGTAAGAGTTAAGACCTTAACCATTAGGCCAGAGTATGAGTCTAAGACCTTAGCTATTAGGCCAGAGTAAGAGTTAAGACCTTAACCATTAGGCCAGAGTATGAGTCTAAGACCTTAGCTATTAGGCCAGAGTAAGAGTTAAGACCTTAACCATTAGGCCAGAGTATGAGTCTAAGACCTTAGCTATTAGGCCAGAGTAAGAGTTAAGACCTTAACCAGTAGGCCAGAGTAAGAGTTAGGACCTTAGCTATTAAGCCAGAGTAAGAGTTAAGACCTTAACCATTAGGCCAGATTACGAGTCTAATACCTTTGCTATTAGGCCAGAGTAAGAGTTAAGACCTTAGCTATTAGGCCAGAGTAAGAGTTAAGACCTTAACCAGTAGGCCAGAGTAAGAGTTAAGACCTTAACCATTAGGCCAGAGTATGAGTCTAAGACCTTAGCTATTAGGCCAGAGTAAGAGTTAAGACCTTAACCATTAGGCCAGAGTATGAGTCTAAGACCTTAGCTATTAGGCCAGAGTAAGAGTTAAGACCGTAACCATTAGGCCAGAGTACAACTCTAAGACCTTAGCTATTCGGCCAGAGTAAGAGTTAAGACCTTAGGTATTAGGCCAGCGTAAGAGTTAAGACCTTAGCTATTAGGCCAGAGTAAGAGTTAAGACCTTAACCAGTAGGCCAGAGTAAGAGTTAAGACCTTAACCAGTAGGCCAGAGTAAGAGTCTAAGACCTTAGCTATTAGGCCAGAGTAAGAGTTAAGACCTTAACCATTAGGCCAGAGTACGAGTCTAAGACCTTAGCTATTAGGCCAGAGTAAGAGTTAGGACCTTAGCTATTAGGCCAGAGTAAGAGTTAAGACCTTAACCATTAGGCCAGATTACGAGTCTAATACCTTTGCTATTAGGCCAGAGTAAGAGTTAAGACCTTAGCTATTAGGCCAGAGTAAGAGTTAAGACCTTAACCAGTAGGCCAGAGTAAGAGTTAAGACCTTAACCATTAGGCCAGAGTACGCGTCTAAGCCCTTAGCTATTAGGCCAGAGTAAGAGTTAAGACCTTAGCAATTAGGCCAGAGTAAGAGTTAAGACCTTAACCATTAGGCCAGAGTACGAGTCTAAGACCTTAGCTATTAGGCCAGAGTAAGAGTTAGGACCTTAGCTATTAGGCCAGAGTAAGAGTTAAGACCTTAACCATTAGGCCAGATTACGAGTCTAATACCTTTGCTATTAGGCCAGAGTAAGAGTTAAGACCTTAGCTATTAGGCCAGAGTAAGAGTTAAGACCTTAACCAGTAGGCCAGAGTAAGAGTTAAGACCTTAACCAGTAGGCCAGAGTAAGAGTCTAAGACCTTAGCAATTAGGCCAGAGTAAGAGTTAAGACCTTAACCATTAGGCCAGAGTACAACTCTAAGACCTTAGCTATTCGGCCAGAGTAAGAGTTAAGACCTTAGGTATTAGGCCAGCGTAAGAGTTAAGACCTTAGCTATTAGGCCAGAGTAAGAGTTAAGACCTTAACCAGTAGGCCAGAGTAAGAGTTAAGACCTTAACCAGTAGGCCAGAGTAAGAGTCTAAGACCTTAGCAATTAGGCCAGAGTAAGAGTTAAGACCTTAACCATTAGGCCAGAGTACGAGTCTAAGACCTTAGCTATTAGGCCAGAGTAAGAGTTAGGACCTTAGCTATTAGGCCAGAGTAAGAGTTAAGACCTTAACCATTAGGCCAGATTACGAGTCTAATACCTTTGCTATTAGGCCAGAGTAAGAGTTAAGACCTTAGCTATTAGGCCAGAGTAAGAGTTAAGACCTTAACCAGTAGGCCAGAGTAAGAGTTAAGACCTTACCTATTAGGCCAGAGTAAGAGTTAAGACCTTAACCAGTAGGCCAGAGTAAGAGTTAAGACCTTAACCATTAGGCCAGAGTATGAGTCTAAGACCTTAGCTATTAGGCCAGAGTAAGAGTTAAGACCTTAACCATTAGGCCAGAGTATGAGTCTAAGACCTTAGCTATTAGGACAGAGTAAGAGTTAAGACCGTAACCATTAGGCCAGAGTACAACTCTAAGACCTTAGCTATTCGGCCAGAGTAAGAGTTAAGACTTTAGGTATTAGGCCAGCGTAAGAGTTAAGACCTTAGCTATTAGGCCAGAGTAAGAGTTAAGACCTTAACCAGTAGGCCAGAGTAAGAGTTAAGACCTTAACCAGTAGGCCAGAGTAAGAGTCTAAGACCTTAGCAATTAGGCCAGAGTAAGAGTTAAGACCTTAACCATTAGGCCAGAGTACGAGTCTAAGACCTTAGCTATTAGGCCAGAGTAAGAGTTAGGACCTTAGCTATTAGGCCAGAGTAAGAGTTAAGACCTTAACCATTAGGCCAGAGTACGAGTCTAAGACCTTAGCTATTAGGCCAGAGTAAGAGTTAGGACCTTAGCTATTAGGCCAGAGTAAGAGTTAAGACCTTAACCATTAGGCCAGATTACAAGTCTAATACCTTTGCTATTAGGCCAGAGTAAGAGTTAAGACCTTAGCTATTAGGCCAGAGTAAGAGTTAAGACCTTAACCAGTAGGCCAGAGTAAGAGTTAAGACCATAACCATTAGGCCAGAGTATGAGTCTAAGCCCTTACCTATTAGGCCAGAGTAAGAGTTAAGACCTTAACCAGTAGGCCAGAGTAAGAGTTAAGACCTTAACCATTAGGCCAGAGTATGAGTCTAAGACCTTAGCTATTAGGCCAGAGTAAGAGTTAAGACCTTAACCATTAGGCCAGAGTATGAGTCTAAGACCTTAGCTATTAGGCCAGAGTAAGAGTTAAGACCTTAACCATTAGGCCAGAGTATGAGTCTAAGACCTTAGCTATTAGGCCAGAGTAAGAGTTAAGACCTTAACCAGTAGGCCAGAGTAAGAGTTAGGACCTTAGCTATTAAGCCAGAGTAAGAGTTAAGACCTTAACCATTAGGCCAGATTACGAGTCTAATACCTTTGCTATTAGGCCAGAGTAAGAGTTAAGACCTTAGCTATTAGGCCAGAGTAAGAGTTAAGACCTTAACCAGTAGGCCAGAGTAAGAGTTAAGACCTTAACCATTAGGCCAGAGTATGAGTCTAAGACCTTAGCTATTAGGCCAGAGTAAGAGTTAAGACCTTAACCATTAGGCCAGAGTATGAGTCTAAGACCTTAGCTATTAGGCCAGAGTAAGAGTTAAGACCGTAACCATTAGGCCAGAGTACAACTCTAAGACCTTAGCTATTCGGCCAGAGTAAGAGTTAAGACCTTAGGTATTAGGCCAGCGTAAGAGTTAAGACCTTAGCTATTAGGCCAGAGTAAGAGTTAAGACCTTAACCAGTAGGCCAGAGTAAGAGTTAAGACCTTAACCAGTAGGCCAGAGTAAGAGTCTAAGACCTTAGCTATTAGGCCAGAGTAAGAGTTAAGACCTTAACCATTAGGCCAGAGTACGAGTCTAAGACCTTAGCTATTAGGCCAGAGTAAGAGTTAGGACCTTAGCTATTAGGCCAGAGTAAGAGTTAAGACCTTAACCATTAGGCCAGATTACGAGTCTAATACCTTTGCTATTAGGCCAGAGTAAGAGTTAAGACCTTAGCTATTAGGCCAGAGTAAGAGTTAAGACCTTAACCAGTAGGCCAGAGTAAGAGTTAAGACCTTAACCATTAGGCCAGAGTACGCGTCTAAGCCCTTAGCTATTAGGCCAGAGTAAGAGTTAAGACCTTAGCAATTAGGCCAGAGTAAGAGTTAAGACCTTAACCATTAGGCCAGAGTACGAGTCTAAGACCTTAGCTATTAGGCCAGAGTAAGAGTTAGGACCTTAGCTATTAGGCCAGAGTAAGAGTTAAGACCTTAACCATTAGGCCAGATTACGAGTCTAATACCTTTGCTATTAGGCCAGAGTAAGAGTTAAGACCTTAGCTATTAGGCCAGAGTAAGAGTTAAGACCTTAACCAGTAGGCCAGAGTAAGAGTTAAGACCTTAACCAGTAGGCCAGAGTAAGAGTCTAAGACCTTAGCAATTAGGCCAGAGTAAGAGTTAAGACCTTAACCATTAGGCCAGAGTACAACTCTAAGACCTTAGCTATTCGGCCAGAGTAAGAGTTAAGACCTTAGGTATTAGGCCAGCGTAAGAGTTAAGACCTTAGCTATTAGGCCAGAGTAAGAGTTAAGACCTTAACCAGTAGGCCAGAGTAAGAGTTAAGACCTTAACCAGTAGGCCAGAGTAAGAGTCTAAGACCTTAGCAATTAGGCCAGAGTAAGAGTTAAGACCTTAACCATTAGGCCAGAGTACGAGTCTAAGACCTTAGCTATTAGGCCAGAGTAAGAGTTAGGACTTTAGCTATTAGGCCAGAGTAAGAGTTAAGACCTTAACCATTAGGCCAGATTACGAGTCTAATACCTTTGCTATTAGGCCAGAGTAAGAGTTAAGACCTTAGCTATTAGGCCAGAGTAAGAGTTAAGACCTTAACCAGTAGGCCAGAGTAAGAGTTAAGACCTTAACCAGTAGGCCAGAGTAAGAGTCTAAGACCTTAGCTATTAGGCCAGAGTAAGAGTTAAGACCTTAACCATTAGGCCAGAGTACGAGTCTAAGACCTTAGCTATTAGGCCAGAGTAAGAGTTAAGACCTTAGCTATTAGGCCAGAGTAAGAGTTAAGACCTTAACCAGTAGGCCAGAGTAAGAGTTAAGACCTTACCTATTAGGCCAGAGTAAGAGTTAAGACCTTAACCAGTAGGCCAGAGTAAGAGTTAAGACCTTAACCATTAGGCCAGAGTATGAGTCTAAGACCTTAGCTATTAGGCCAGAGTAAGAGTTAAGACCTTAACCATTAGGCCAAAGTATGAGTCTAAGACCTTAGCTATTAGGACAGAGTAAGAGTTAAGACCGTAACCATTAGGCCAGAGTACAACTCTAAGACCTTAGCTATTCGGCCAGAGTAAGAGTTAAGACCTTAGGTATTAGGCCAGCGTAAGAGTTAAGACCTTAGCTATTAGGCCAGAGTAAGAGTTAAGACCTTAACCAGTAGGCCAGAGTAAGAGTTAAGACCTTAACCAGTAGGCCAGAGTAAGAGTCTAAGACCTTAGCAATTAGGCCAGAGTAAGAGTTAAGACCTTAACCATTAGGCCAGAGTACGAGTCTAAGACCTTAGCTATTAGGCCAGAGTAAGAGTTAGGACCTTAGCTATTAGGCCAGAGTAAGAGTTAAGACCTTAACCATTAGGCCAGATTACGAGTCTAATACCTTTGCTATTAGGCCAGAGTAAGAGTTAAGACCTTAGCTATTAGGCCAGAGTAAGAGTTAAGACCTTAACCAGTAGGCCAGAGTAAGAGTCTAAGACCTTAGCTATTAGGCCAGAGTAAGAGTTAAGACCTTAACCATTAGGCCAGAGTACGAGTCTAAGACCTTAGCTATTAGGCCAGAGTTAGGACCTTAGCTATTTGGCCAGAGTAAGAGTTAAGACCTTAACCATTAGGCCAGATTACAAGTCTAATACCTTTGCTATTAGGCCAGAGTAAGAGTTAAGACCTTAGCTATTAGGCCAGAGTAAGAGTTAAGACCTTAACCAGTAGGCCAGAGTAAGAGTTAAGACCTTAACCATTAGGCCAGAGTACGAGTCTAAGCCCTTACCTATTAGGCCAGAGTAAGAGTTAAGACCTTAACCAGTAGGCCAGAGTAAGAGTTAAGACCTTAACCATTAGGCCAGAGTATGAGTCTAAGACCTTAGCTATTAGGCCAGAGTAAGAGTTAAGACCTTAACCATTAGGCCAGAGTATGAGTCTAAGACCTTAGCTATTAGGCCAGAGTAAGAGTTAAGACCTTAACCATTAGGCCAGAGTATGAGTCTAAGACCTTAGCTATTAGGCCAGAGTAAGAGTTAAGACCTTAACCAGTAGGCCAGAGTAAGAGTTAGGACCTTAGCTATTAAGCCAGAGTAAGAGTTAAGACCTTAACCATTAGGCCAGATTACGAGTCTAATACCTTTGCTATTAGGCCAGAGTAAGAGTTAAGACCTTAGCTATTAGGCCAGAGTAAGAGTTAAGACCTTATCCAGTAGGCCAGAGTAAGAGTTAAGACCTTAACCATTAGGCCAGAGTATGAGTCTAAGACCTTAGCTATTAGGCCAGAGTAAGAGTTAAGACCTTAACCATTAGGCCAGAGTATAAGTCTAAGACCTTAGCTATTAGGCCAGAGTAAGAGTTAAGACCGTAACCATTAGGCCAGAGTACAACTCTAAGACCTTAGCTATTCGGCCAGAGTAAGAGTTAAGACCTTAGGTATTAGGCCAGCGTAAGAGTTAAGACCTTAGCTATTAGGCCAGAGTAAGAGTTAAGACCTTAACCAGTAGGCCAGAGTAAGAGTTAAGACCTTAACCAGTAGGCCAGAGTAAGAGTCTAAGACCTTAGCTATTAGGCCAGAGTAAGAGTTAAGACCTTAACCATTAGGCCAGAGTACGAGTCTAAGACCTTAGCTATTAGGCCAGAGTAAGAGTTAGGACCTTAGCTATTAGGCCAGAGTAAGAGTTAAGACCTTAACCATTAGGCCAGATTACGAGTCTAATACCTTTGCTATTAGGCCAGAGTAAGAGTTAAGACCTTAGCTATTAGGCCAGAGTAAGAGTTAAGACCTTAACCAGTAGGCCAGAGTAAGAGTTAAGACCTTAACCATTAGGCCAGAGTACGAGTCTAAGCCCTTACCTATTAGGCCAGAGTAAGAGTTAAGACCTTAACCAGTAGGCCAGAGTAAGAGTTAAGACCTTAACCATTAGGCCAGAGTATGAGTCTAAGACCTTAGCTATTAGGCCAGAGTAAGAGTTAAGACCTTAGCTATTAGGCCAGAATAAGAGTTAAGACCTTAACCATTAGGCCAGAGTATGAGTCTAAGACTTTAGCTATTAGGCCAGAGTAAGAGTTAAGACCTTAACCAGTAGGCCAGAGTATGAGTCTAAGACCTTAGCTATTCGGCCAGAGTAAGAGTTAAGACCTTAGGTATTAGGCCAGCGTAAGAGTTAAGACCTTAGCTATTAGGCCAGAGTAAGAGTTAAGACCTTAACCAGTAGGCCAGAGTAAGAGTTAAGACCTTCACCAGTAGGCCAGAGTAAGAGTCTAAGACCTTAGCTATTCGGGCAGAGTAAGAGTCTAAGACCTTAGCTATTAGGCCAGAGTAAGAGTTAAGACCTTAACCAGTAGGCCAGAGTAAGAGTTAAGACCTTAATCATTAGGCCAGAGTACGAGTCTAAAACCTTAGCTATTAGGCCAGATTAAGAGTTAAGACCTTAACCAGTAGGCCAGAGTAAGAATTAAGACCTTAATCATTAGGCCAGAGTACGAGTCTAAGACCTTAGCTATTCGGCCAGAGTAAGAGTTAAGACCTTAGCTATTAGGCCAGCGTAAGAGTTAAGACCTTAGCTAATAGGCCAGAGTAAGAGTTAAGACCTTAACCAGTAGGCCAAAGTAAGAGTTAAGACCTTAACGAGTAGGCCAGAGTAAGAGTCTAAGACCTTAGCTATTAGGCCAGAGTAAGAGTCTAAGACCTTAGCTATTAGGCCAGAGTAAGAGTTAAGACCTTAACCAGTAGGCCAGAGTAAGAGTTAAGACCTTAATCATTAGGCCAGAGTACGAGTCTAAAACCTTAGCTATTAGGTCAGATTAAGAGTTAAGACTTTAACCAGTAGGCCAGAGTAAGAATTAAGACCTTAATCATTAGGCCAGAGTACGATTCTAAAACCTTAGCTATTAGGCCAGAGTAAGAGTTAAGACCTTAACCATTAGGCCAGAGTAAGAGTTAAGACCTTAACCATTAGGCCAGAGTACGAGTCTAAGACCTTAGCTATTAGGCCAGAGTAAGAGTTGAGACCTTATCTATTAGGCCAGAGTAAGATTTAAGACCTTAGCTATTAGGCCAGAGTAAGAGTTAAGACCTTAACCAGTAGGCCAGAGTAAGAGTTAAGACCTTAACCATTAGGCCAGAGTACGAGTCTAAGCCCTTACCTATTACGCCAGAGTAAGAGTTAAGACCTTAACCATTAGGCCAGAGTACGAGTCTAAGACCTTAGCTATTAGGCCAGAGTAAGAGTTAGGACCTTAGCTATTAAGCCAGAGTAAGAGTTAAGACCTTAGCTATTAGGCCAGAGTAAGAGTTAAGACCTTAACCAGTAGGCCAAAGTAATAGTTAAGACCTTAACCAGTATTCCAGAGTAAGAGTTAAGACCTTGACCAGTAGGCCAGAGTACGAGTCTAAGACCTGAGCTATTAGGCCAGAGTACGAGTTAAGACCTTAACCAGTAGGTCAGAGTACGAGTCTAAGACCTTAGCTATTAGGCCAGAGTACCAGTCTAAGACCTTAGCTATTAGGCCAGAGTAAGAGTTAAGACCTTAAACATTAGGCCAGAGTATGAGTCTACGACCTTAGCTATTAGGCCAGAGTAAGAGTTAAGACCTTAACCAGTAGGCCAAAGTAAGAGTTAAGACCTTAACCAGTAGGCCAGAGTAAGAGTCTAAGACCTTAGCTATTAGGCCAGAGTACGAGTCTAAGACCTTAGCTATTGGGCCAGAGTAAGAGTTAAGACCTTAACCAGTAGGCCAGAGTAAGAGTTAAGACCTTAATCATTAGGCCAGAATACGAGTCTAAAACCTTAGCTATTAGGCCAGATTAAGAGTTAAGACCTTAAACAGTAGGCCAGAGTAAGAGTTAAGACCTTAATCATTAGGCCAGAGTACGAGTCTAAAACCTTAGCTATTAGGCCAGAGTAAGAGTTAAGACCTTAACCATTAGGCCAGATTAAGAGTCTAATATCTTTGCTATTAGGCCAGAGTAAGAGTTAGGACCTTAGCTATTAGGCCAGAGTAAGAGTTAAGACCTTAACCAGTAGGCCAGAGTAAGAGTTAATACCTTAACCATTAGGCCAGAGTACGAGTCTAAGACCTTAGCTATTAGGCCAGAGTAAGAGTTAAGACCTTAACCAGTAGGCCAGAGTAAGAGTTAAGACCATAATCATTAGGCCAGAGTACGATTCTAAAACCTTAGCTATTTGGCCAGAGTAAGAGTTAAGACCTTAGCTATTAGGCCAGAGTAAGAGTTAAGACCTTAAACAGTAGGCCAGAGTACGAGTCTAAGACCTTAGCTATTAGGCCAGAGTAAGAGTTAAGACCTTAACCACTAGGCCAAAGTAAGAGTTAAGACCATAACCTGTAGGCCATAGTATGAGTCTAAGACCTTAGCTATTAGGCCAGAGTAAGAGTTAAGACCTTAGCTATTAGGCCAGAGTAAGAGTTAAGACCTTAACCATTAGGCCAGATTACGAGTCTAAGATCTTTGCTATTAGGCCATAGTAAGATTTAAGACCTTAGCTATTAGGCCAGAGTAAGAGGTAAGACCTTAACCAGTAGGCCAGAGTAAGAGTTAAGACCTTAACCATTAGGCCAGAGTACGAGTCTAAGACCTTAGCTATTAGGCCAGAGTAAGAGTTAAGACCTTATCTATTCGGCCAGAGTAAGAGTTAAGACCTTAGCTATTAGGCCAGCGTAAGAGTTAAGACCTTAGCTAATAGGCCAGAGTAAGAGTTAAGACCTTAACCAGTATGCCAAAGTAAGAGTTAAGACCTTAACGAGTAGGCCAGAGTAAGAGTCTAAGACCTTAGCTATTAGGCCATAGTACGAGTCTAAGACCTTAGCTATTAGGCCAGAGTAAGAGTTAAGACCTTAACCAGTAGGCCAGAGTTAGAGTTAAGACCTTAACCTGTAGGCCATAGTAAGAGTCTAAGACCTTAGCTATTAGGCCAGAGTAAGAGTTGAGACCTTAACTATTAGGCCAGAGTAAGAGGTAAGACCTTAACCATTAGGCCAGATTACGAGTCTAAGACCTTTGCTATTAGGCCAGAGTAAGAGTTAAGACCTTAGCTATTAGGCCAGAGTAAGAGTTAAGACCTTAACCAGTAGGCCAGAGTAAGAGTTAAGACCTTAACCATTAGGCCAGAGTACGCGTCTAAGCCCTTAGCTATTAGGCCAGAGTAAGAGTTAAGACCTTAACCAGTAGGCCAGAGTAAGAGTTAAGACCTTAACCATTAGGCCAGAGTACGAGTCTAAGACCTTAGCTATTAGGCCAGAGTAAGAGTTAAGACCTTATCTATTAGGCCAGAGTAAGAGTTAAGACCTTAGCTATTAGGCCAGAGTAAGAGTTAAGACCTTAGTTATTAGGCCAGAGTAAGAGTTAAGACATTAACCAATAGGCCAGAGTAAGAGTTAAGACCTTAACCATTAGGCCAGAGTACCAGTCTAAGACCTTAGATATTAGGCCAGAGTAAGAGTTAAGACCTTAACCAATAGGCCAGAGTAAGAGTTAAGACCTTAACCATTAGGCCAGAGTACGAGTCTAAGACCTTAGCTATTCGGCCAGAGTAAGAGTTAAGACCTTAGCTATTAGGCCAGAGTAAGAGTTAAGACCTTAACCATTAGGCCAGAGTACGAGTTAAGACCTTAGCTATTCGGCCAGAGTAAGAGTTAAGACCTTAGCTATTAGGCCAGAGTAAGAGTTAAGACCTTAACCATTAGGCCAGAGTACGAGTCTAAGACCTTAGCTATTCGGCCAGAGTAAGAGTTAAGACCTTAGCTATTAGGCCAGCGTAAGAGTTAAGACCTTAGCTATTAGGCCAGAGTAAGAGTTAAGACCTTAACCAGTAGGCCAAAGTAAGAGTTAAGACCTTAACCAGTAGGCCAGAGTAAGAGTCTAAGACCTTAGCTATTAGGCCAGAGTACGAGTCTAAGACCTTAGCTATTAGGCCAGAGTAAGAGTTAAGACCTTTACCAGTAGGCCAGAGTAAGAGTTAAGACCTTAATCATTAGGCCAGAGTACGAGTCTAAGACCTTAGCTATTAGGCCAGAGTAAGAGTTAAGACCTTAGCTCTGAGGCCAGAGTACGAGTCTAAGACCTTAGCTATTAGGCAAGAGTAAGATTTAAGACCTTAGCTATTAGGCCAGAATAAGAGTTAAGACCTTAACCAGTAGGCCAGGGTAGGAGTTAAGACCTTAACCAGTAGGCCAAAGTAAGAGTTAAGACCTTAACCAGTAGGCCAGAGTAAGAGTTAAGACCTTACCTATTAGTCCAGAGTAAGAGTTAAGACCTTAACCAGTAGGCCAGAGTAAGAGTTAAGACCTTAACCATTAGGCCAGAGTATGAGTCTAAGACCTTAGCTATTAGGCCAGAGTAAGAGTTAAGACCTTAACCATTAGGCCAGAGTATGAGTCTAAGACCTTAGCTATTAGGCCAGAGTAAGAGTTAAGACCGTAACCATTAGGCCAGAGTACAACTCTAAGACCTTAGCTATTCGGCCAGAGTAAGAGTTAAGACCTTAGGTATTAGGCCAGCGTAAGAGTTAAGACCTTAGCTATTAGGCCAGAGTAAGAGTTAAGACCTTAAACATTAGGCCAGAGTATGAGTCTAAGACCTTAGCTATTAGGCCAGAGTAAGAGTTAAGACCTTAGCTATTAGGCCAGAGTAAGAGTTAAGACCTTAACCATTAGGCCAGATTAAGAGTCTAATATCTTTGCTATTAGGCCAGAGTAAGAGTTAGGACCTTAGCTATTAGGCCAGAGTAAGAGTTAAGACCTTAACCAGTAGGCCAGAGTAAGAGTTAATACCTTAACCATTAGGCCAGAGTACGAGTCTAAGACCTTAGCTATTAGGCCAGAGTAAGAGTTAAGACCTTAACCAGTAGGCCAGAGTAAGAGTTAAGACCATAATCATTAGGCCAGAGTACGATTCTAAAACCTTAGCTATTTGGCCAGAGTAAGAGTTAAGACCTTAGCTATTAGGCCAGAGTAAGAGTTAAGACCTTAAACAGTAGGCCAGAGTACGAGTCTAAGACCTTAGCTATTAGGCCAGAGTAAGAGTTAAGACCTTAACCACTAGGCCAAAGTAAGAGTTAAGACCATAACCTGTAGGCCATAGTATGAGTCTAAGACCTTAGCTATTAGGCCAGAGTAAGAGTTAAGACCTTAGCTATTAGGCCAGAGTAAGAGTTAAGACCTTAACCATTAGGCCAGATTACGAGTCTAAGATCTTTGCTATTAGGCCATAGTAAGATTTAAGACCTTAGCTATTAGGCCAGAGTAAGAGGTAAGACCTTAACCAGTAGGCCAGAGTAAGAGTTAAGACCTTAACCATTAGGCCAGAGTACGAGTCTAAGACCTTAGCTATTAGGCCAGAGTAAGAGTTAAGACCTTAACCATTAGGCCAGAGTATGAGTCTAAGACCTTAGCTATTAGGCCAGAGTAAGAGTTAAGACCATAACCAGTAGGCCAGAGTAAGAGTTAAGACCTTAACCATTAGGCCAGAGTACGAGTCTAAGAACTTAGCTATTCGGCCAGAGTAAGAGTTAAGACCTTAGCTATTAGGCCAGCGTAAGAGTTAAGACCTTAGCTAATAGGCCAGAGTAAGAGTTAAGACCTTAACCAGTATGCCAAAGTAAGAGTTAAGACCTTAACGAGTAGGCCAGAGTAAGAGTCTAAGACCTTAGCTATTAGGCCATAGTACGAGTCTAAGACCTTAGCTATTAGGCCAGAGTAAGAGTTAAGACCTTAACCAGTAGGCCAGAGTTAGAGTTAAGACCTTAACCTGTAGGCCATAGTAAGAGTCTAAGACCTTAGCTATTAGGCCAGAGTAAGAGTTGAGACCTTAACTATTAGGCCAGAGTAAGAGGTAAGACCTTAACCATTAGGCCAGATTACGAGTCTAAGACCTTTGCTATTAGGCCAGAGTAAGAGTTAAGACCTTAGCTATTAGGCCAGAGTAAGAGTTAAGACCTTAACCAGTAGGCCAGAGTAAGAGTTAAGACCTTAACCATTAGGCCAGAGTACGCGTCTAAGCCCTTAGCTATTAGGCCAGAGTAAGAGTTAAGACCTTAACCAGTAGGCCAGAGTAAGAGTTAAGACCTTAACCATTAGGCCAGAGTACGAGTCTAAGACCTTAGCTATTAGGCCAGAGTAAGAGTTAAGACCTTATCTATTAGGCCAGAGTAAGAGTTAAGACCTTAGCTATTAGGCCAGAGTAAGAGTTAAGACCTTAGTTATTAGGCCAGAGTAAGAGTTAAGACATTAACCAATAGGCCAGAGTAAGAGTTAAGACCTTAACCATTAGGCCAGAGTACCAGTCTAAGACCTTAGATATTAGGCCAGAGTAAGAGTTAAGACCTTAACCAATAGGCCAGAGTAAGAGTTAAGACCTTAACCATTAGGCCAGAGTACGAGTCTAAGACCTTAGCTATTCGGCCAGAGTAAGAGTTAAGACCTTAGCTATTAGGCCAGAGTAAGAGTTAAGACCTTAACCATTAGGCCAGAGTACGAGTTAAGACCTTAGCTATTCGGCCAGAGTAAGAGTTAAGACCTTAGCTATTAGGCCAGAGTAAGAGTTAAGACCTTAACCATTAGGCCAGAGTACGAGTCTAAGACCTTAGCTATTCGGCCAGAGTAAGAGTTAAGACCTTAGCTATTAGGCCAGCGTAAGAGTTAAGACCTTAGCTATTAGGCCAGAGTAAGAGTTAAGACCTTAACCAGTAGGCCAAAGTAAGAGTTAAGACCTTAACCAGTAGGCCAGAGTAAGAGTCTAAGACCTTAGCTATTAGGCCAGAGTACGAGTCTAAGACCTTAGCTATTAGGCCAGAGTAAGAGTTAAGACCTTTACCAGTAGGCCAGAGTAAGAGTTAAGACCTTAATCATTAGGCCAGAGTACGAGTCTAAGACCTTAGCTATTAGGCCAGAGTAAGAGTTAAGACCTTAGCTCTGAGGCCAGAGTACGAGTCTAAGACCTTAGCTATTAGGCAAGAGTAAGATTTAAGACCTTAGCTATTAGGCCAGAATAAGAGTTAAGACCTTAACCAGTAGGCCAGGGTAGGAGTTAAGACCTTAACCAGTAGGCCAAAGTAAGAGTTAAGACCTTAACCAGTAGGCCAGAGTGAGAGTTAAGACCTTACCTATTAGTCCAGAGTAAGAGTTAAGACCTTAACCATTAGGCCAGAGTATGAGTCTAAGACCTTAGCTATTAGGCCAGAGTAAGAGTTAAGACCTTAACCATTAGGCCAGAGTATGAGTCTAAGACCTTAGCTATTAGGCCAGAGTAAGAGTTAAGACCGTAACCATTAGGCCAGAGTACAACTCTAAGACCTTAGCTATTCGGCCAGAGTAAGAGTTAAGACCTTAGGTATTAGGCCAGCGTAAGAGTTAAGACCTTAGCTATTAGGCCAGAGTAAGAGTTAAGACCTTAAACATTAGGCCAGAGTATGAGTCTAAGACCTTAGCTATTAGGCCAGAGTAAGAGTTAAGACCTTAGCTATTAGGCCAGAGTAAGAGTTAAGACCTTAACCATTAGGCCAGAGTACGACTCTAAGACCTTATCTATTCGGCCAGAGTAAGAGTTAAGACCTTAACCAGTAGGCCAGAGTAAGAGTTAAGACCTTAACCAGTAGGCCAGAGTAAGAGTCTAAGACCTTAGCTATTAGGCCAGAGTAAGAGTTAAGACCTTAGCTATTAGGCCAGAGTAAGAGTTAAGACCTTAACCAGTAGGCCAGAGTAAGAGTTAAGACCTTAACCAGTAGGCCAGAGTAAGTCTAAGACCTTAGCTATTAGGCAGAGTAAGAGTTAAGACCTTAACCATTAGGCCAGAGTACCAGTCTAAGACCTTAGCTATTAGGCCAGAGTAAGAGTTAGGACCTTAGCTATTAGGCCAGAGTAAGAGTTAAGACCTTAACCATTAGGCCAGATTACGAGTCTAATACCTTTGCTATTAGGCCAGAGTAAGAGTTAGGACCTTAGCTATTAGGCCAGAGTAAGAGTTAAGACCTTAACCAGTAGGCCAGAGTAAGAGTTAAGACCTTAACCATTAGGCCAGAGTACGAGTCTAAGCCCTTACCTATTAGGCCAGAGTAAGAGTTAAGACCTTAACCAGTAGGCCAGAGTAAGAGTAAAGACCTTAACCATTAGGCCAGAGTATGAGTCTAAGACCTTAGCTATTAGGCCAGAGTAAGAGTTAAGACCTTGGCTATTAGGCCACAGTAAGAGTTAAGACCTTAACTATTAGGCCAAAGTAAGAGTTAAGACTTTAACCAGTATTCCAGAGTAAGAGTTAAGACCTTGACCAGTAGGCCAGAGTACGAGTCTAAGACTGTAGCTATTAGGCCAGAGTACGAGTTAAGACCTTAACCAGTAGGTCAGAGTACGAGTCTAAGACCTTAGCTATTAGGCCAGAGTACCAGTCTAAGACCTTAGCTATTAGGCCAGAGTAAGAGTTAAGACCTTAAACATTAGGCCAGAGTATGAGTCTAAGACCTTAGCTATTAGGCCAGAGTAAGAGTTAAGACCTTAGCTATTAGGCCAGAGTAAGAGTTAAGACCGTAACCATTAGGCCAGAGTACAACTCTAAGACCTTAGCTATTCGGCCAGAGTAAGAGTTAAGACCTTAGGTATTAGGCCAGCGTAAGAGTTAAGACCTTAGCTATTAGGCCAGAGTAAGAGTTAAGACCTTAACCAGTAGGCCAGAGTAAGAGTTAAGACCTTAACCAGTAGGCCAGAGTAAGAGTCTAAGACCTTAGCTATTAGGCCAGAATAAGAGTTAAGACCTTAACCATTAGGCCAGAGTACGAGTCTAAGACCTTAGCTATTAGGCCAGAGTAAGAGTTAGGACCTTAGCTATTAAGCCAGAGTAAGAGTTAAGACCTTAACCATTAGGCCAGATTACGAGTCTAATACCTTTGCTATTAGGCCAGAGTAAGAGTTAAGACCTTAGCTATTAGGCCAGAGTAAGAGTTAAGACCTTAACCAGTAGGCCAGAGTAAGAGTTAAGACCTTACCTATTAGGCCAGAGTAAGAGTTAAGACCTTAACCAGTAGGCCAGAGTAAGAGTTAAGACCTTAACCATTAGGCCAGAGTATGAGTCTAAGACCTTAGCTATTAGGCCAGAGTAAGAGTTAAGACCTTAACCAGTAGGCCAGAGTAAGAGTCTAAGACCTTAGCTATTAGGCCAGAGTAAGAGTTAAGACCTTAACCATTAGGCCAGAGTACCAGTCTAAGACCTTAGCTATTAGGCCAGAGTAAGAGTTAGAACCTTAGCTATTAGGCCAGAGTAAGAGTTAAGGCCTTAACCATTAGGCGAGATTACGAGTCTAATACCTTTGCTATTAGGCCAGAGTAAGAGTTAAGACCTTAGCTATTAGGCCAGAGTAAGAGTTAAGACCTTAACCAGTAGGCCAGAGTAAGAGTTAAGACCTTAACCATTAGGCCAGAGTACGAGTCTAAGCCCTTACCTATTAGGCCAGAGTAAGAGTTAAGACCTTAACCATTAGGCCAGAGTATGAGTCTAAGACCTTAGCTATTAGGCCAGAGTAAGAGTTAAGACCATAACCATTAGGCCAGAGTACAACTCTAAGACCTTAGCTATTCGGCCAGAGTAAGAGTTAAGACCTTAGGTATTAGGCCATCGTAAGAGTTAAGACCTTAGCTATTAGGCCAGAGTAAGAGTTAAGACCTTAACCAGTAGGCCAGAGTAAGAGTTAAGACCTTAACCAGTAGGCCAGAGTAAGAGTCTAAGACCTTAGCTATTAGGCCAGAGTAAGAGTTAAGACCTTAACCATTAGGCCAGAGTACGAGTCTAAGACCTTAGCTATTAGGCCAGAGTAAGAGTTAGGACCTTAGCTATTAGGCCAGAGTAAGAGTTAAGACCTTAACCAGTAGGCCAGAGTAAGAGTTAAGACCTTAACCATTAGGCCAGAGTACGAGTCTAATCCCTTACCTATTAGGCCAGAGTAAGAGTTAAGACCTTAACCAATAGGCCAGAGTAAGAGTTAAGACCTTAACCATTAGGCCAGAGTATGAGTCTAAGACTTTAGCTATTAGGCCAGAGTAAGAGTTAAGACCTTAACCAGTAGGCCAGAGTATGAGTCTAAGACCTTAGCTATTCGGCCAGAGTAAGAGTTAAGACCTTAGGTATTAGGCCAGCGTAAGAGTTATGACCTTAGCTATTAGGCCAGAGTAAGAGTTAAGACCTTAACCAGTAGGCCAGAGTAAGAGTTAAGACCTTAACCAGTAGGCCAGAGTAAGAGTCTAAGACCTTAGCTATTAGGCCAGAGTAAGAGTCTAAGACCTTAGCTATTAGGCCAGAGTAAGAGTTAAGACCTTAACCCCTTCGGTGCTCATGACGGAACGGTTCCGTCATGAGCCACGGTTGAGCTGTGCTCATGACGGAACCGTTCCGTCATGACCACGCCCGCGCAGGAAAAGATCAGCACAGCAGGGGAATCCGTCCAGCATGGAAGGGGTTAACCAGTAGGCCAGAGTAAGAGTTAAGACCTTAATCATTAGGCCAGAGTACGAGTCTAAAACCTTAGCTATTAGGCCAGATTAAGAGTTAAGACTTTAACCAGTAGGCCAGAGTAAGAATTAAGACCTTAATCATTAGGCCAGAGTACGAGTCTAAAACCTTAGCTATTAGGCCAGAGTAAGAGTTAAGACCTTAACCATTAGGCCAGAGTAAGAGTTAAGACCTTAACCATTAGGCCAGAGTACGAGTCTAAGACCTTAGCTATTAGGCCAGAGTAAGAGTTGAGACCTTAGCTATTAGGCCAGAGAAAGATTTAAGACCTTAGCTATTAGGCCAGAGTAAGAGTTAAGACCTTAACCAGTAGGCCAGAGTAAGAGTTAAGACCTTAACCATTAGGCCAGAGTATGAGTCTAGGACCTTAGCTATTAGGCCAGAGTAAGAGTTAAGACCTTAGCTATTAGGCCAGAGTAAGAGTTAAGACCTTAACCAGTAGGCCAGAGTAGAAGTTAAGACCTTATCCTGTAGGCCAAAGTAAGAGTTAAGACCTTAACCAGTATTCCAGAGTAAGAGTTAAGACCTTGACCAGTAGGCCAGAGTACGAGTCTAAGTCCTGAGCTATTAGGCCAGAGTACGAGTTAAGACCTTAACCAGTAGGTCAGAGTACGAGTCTAAGACCTTAGCTATTAGGCCAGAGTACCAGTCTAAGACCTTAGCTATTAGGCCAGAGTAAGAGTTAAGACCTTAAACATTAGGCCAGAGTATGAGTCTACGACATTAACTATTAGGCCAGAGTAAGAGTTAAGACCTTAGCTATTAGGCCAGAGTAAGAGTTAAGACCTTAACCAGTAGGCCAAAGTAAGAGTTAAGACCTTAACCAGTAGGCCAGAGTAAGAGTCTAAGACCTTAGCTATTAGGCCAGAGTACGAGTCTAAGACCTTAGCTATTAGGCCAGAGTAAGAGTTAAGACCTTAATCATTAGGCCAGAGTACGAGTCTAAAACCTTAGCTATTAGGCCAGATTAAGAGTTAAGACCTTAAACAGTAGGCCAGAGTAAGAGTTAAGACCTTAATCATTAGGCCAGAGTACGAGTCTAAAACCTTAGCTATTAGGCCAGAGTAAGAGTTAAGACCTTAACCATTAGGCCAGATTAAGAGTCTAATATCTTTGCTATTAGGCCAGAGTAAGAGTTAGGACCTTAGCTATTAGGCCAGAGTAAGAGTTAAGACCTTAACCAGTAGGCCAGAGTAAGAGTTAATACCTTAACCATTAGGCCAGAGTACGAGTCTAAGACCTTAGCTATTAGGCCAGAGTAAGAGTTAAGACCTTAACCAGTAGGCCAGAGTAAGAGTTAAGACCATAATCATTAGGCCAGAGTACGATTCTAAAACCTTAGCTATTAGGCCAGAGTAAGAGTTAAGACCTTAGCTATTAGGCCAGAGTAAGAGTTAAGACCTTAACCAGTAGGCCAGAGTACGAGTCTAAGACCTTAGCTATTAGGCCAGAGTAAGAGTTAAGACCTTAACCACTAGGCCAAAGTAAGAGTTAAGACCATAACCTGTAGGCCATAGTATGAGTCTAAGACCTTAGCTATTAGGCCAGAGTAAGAGTTAAGACCTTAGCTATTAGGCCAGAGTAAAAGTTAAGACCTTAACCAGTAGGCCAAAGTAAGAGTTAAGACCTTAACGAGTAGGCCAGAGTAAGAGTCTAAGACCTTAGCTATTAGGCCATAGTACGAGTCTAAGACCTTAGATATTAGGCCAGAGTAAGAGTTAAGACCTTAACCATTAGGCCAGAGTACCAGTCTAAGACCTTAGATATTAGGCCAGAGTAAGAGTTAAGACCTTAACCAATAGGCCAGAGTAAGAGTTAAGACCTTAACCATTAGGCCAGAGTACGAGTCTAAGACCTTAGCTATTCGGCCAGAGTAAGAGTTAAGACCTTAGCTATTAGGCCAGAGTAAGAGTTAAGACCTTAACCATTAGGCCAGAGTACGAGTCTAAGACCTTAGCTTTTTGGCCAGAGTAAGAGTTAAGACCTTAGCTATTAGGCCAGAGTAAGAGTTAAGACCTTAACCATTAGGCCAGAGTACGAGTCTAAGACCTTAGCTATTCGGCCAGAGTAAGAGTTAAGACCTTAGCTATTAGGCCAGCGTAAGAGTTAAGACCTTAGCTATTAGGCCAGAGTAAGAGTTAAGACCTTAACCAGTAGGCCAAAGTAAGAGTTAAGACCTTAACCAGTAGGCCAGAGTAAGAGTCTAAGACCTTAGCTATTAGGCCAGAGTACGAGTCTAAGACCTTAGCTATTAGGCCAGAGTAAGAGTTAAGACCTTAATCATTAGGCCAGAGTATGAGTCTAAGACCTTAGCTATTAGGCCAGAGTAAGAGTTAAGACCTTAGCTATTAGGCCAGAGTACGAGTCTCAGACCTTAGCTATTAGGCCAGAGTAAGATTTAAGACCTTAGCTATTAGGCCAGAGTAAGAGTTAAGACCTTAACCAGTAGGCCAGGGTAGGAGTTAAGACCTTAACCAGTAGGCCAAAGTAAGAGTTAAGACCTTAACCAGTATTCCAGAGTAAGAGTTAAGACCTTGACCAGTAGGCCAGAGTACGAGTCTAAGACCTTAGCTATTAGGCCAGAGTACGAGTTAAGACCTTAACCAGTAGGTCAGAGTACGAGTCTAAGACCTTAGCTATTAGGCCAGAGTACCAGTCTAAGACCTTAGCTATTAGGCCAGAGTAAGAGTTAAGACCTTAAACATTAGGCCAGAGTATGAGTCTAAGACCTTAGCTATTAGGCCAGAGTAAGAGTTAAGACCTTAGCTATTAGGCCAGAGTAAGAGTTAAGACCGTAACCATTAGGCCAGAGTACAACTCTAAGACCTTAGCTATTCGGCCAGAGTAAGAGTTAAGACCTTAGGTATTAGGCCAGCGTAAGAGTTAAGACCTTAACCAGTAGGCCAGAGTAAGAGTTAAGACCTTAACCAGTAGGCCAGAGTAAGAGTCTAAGACCTTAGCTATTAGGCCAGAATAAGAGTTAAGACCTTAACCATTAGGCCAGAGTACGAGTCTAAGACCTTAGCTATTAGGCCAGAGTAAGAGTTAGGACCTTAGCTATTAAGCCAGAGTAAGAGTTAAGACCTTAACCATTAGGCCAGATTATGAGTCTAATACCTTTGCTATTAGGCCAGAGTAAGAGTTAAGACCTTAGCTATTAGGCCAGAGTAAGAGTTAAGACCTTAACCAGTAGGCCAGAGTAAGAGTTAAGACCTTACCTATTAGGCCAGAGTAAGAGTTAAGACCTTAACCAGTAGGCCAGAGTAAGAGTTAAGACCTTAACCATTAGGCCAGAGTATGAGTCTAAGACCTTAGCTATTAGGCCAGAGTAAGAGTTAAGACCTTAACCAGTAGGCCAGAGTAAGAGTCTAAGACCTTAGCTATTAGGCCAGAGTAAGAGTTAAGACCTTAACCATTAGGCCAGAGTACCAGTCTAAGACCTTAGCTATTAGGCCAGAGTAAGAGTTAGAACCTTAGCTATTAGGCCAGAGTAAGAGTTAAGGCCTTAACCATTAGGCGAGATTACGAGTCTAATACCTTTGCTATTAGGCCAGAGTAAGAGTTAAGACCTTAGCTATTAGGCCAGAGTAAGAGTTAAGACCTTAACCAGTAGGCCAGAGTAAGAGTTAAGACCTTAACCATTAGGCCAGAGTACGAGTCTAAGCCCTTACCTATTAGGCCAGAGTAAGAGTTAAGACCTTAACCATTAGGCCAGAGTATGAGTCTAAGACCTTAGCTATTAGGCCAGAGTAAGAGTTAAGACCATAACCATTAGGCCAGAGTACAACTCTAAGACCTTAGCTATTCGGCCAGAGTAAGAGTTAAGACCTTAGGTATTAGGCCAGCGTAAGAGTTAAGACCTTAGCTATTAGGCCAGAGTAAGAGTTAAGACCTTAACCAGTAGGCCAGAGTAAGAGTTAAGACCTTAACCAGTAGGCCAGAGTAAGAGTCTAAGACCTTAGCTATTAGGCCAGAGTAAGAGTTAAGACCTTAACCATTAGGCCAGAGTACGAGTCTAAGACCTTAGCTATTAGGCCAGAGTAAGAGTTAGGACCTTAGCTATTAGGCCAGAGTAAGAGTTAAGACCTTAACCATTAGGCCAGATTACGAGTCTAATACCTTTGCTATTAGGCCAGAGTAAGAGTTAAGACCTTAGCTATTAGGCCAGAGTAAGAGTTAAGACCTTAACCAGTAGGCCAGAGTAAGAGTTAAGACCTTAACCATTAGGCCAGAGTACGAGTCTAATCCCTTACCTATTAGGCCAGAGTAAGAGTTAAGACCTTAACCAATAGGCCAGAGTAAGAGTTAAGACCTTAACCATTAGGCCAGAGTATGAGTCTAAGACTTTAGCTATTAGGCCAGAGTAAGAGTTAAGACCTTAACCAGTAGGCCAGAGTATGAGTCTAAGACCTTAGCTATTCGGCCAGAGTAAGAGTTAAGACCTTAGGTATTAGGCCAGCGTAAGAGTTATGACCTTAGCTATTAGGCCAGAGTAAGAGTTAAGACCTTAACCAGTAGGCCAGAGTAAGAGTTAAGACCTTAACCAGTAGGCCAGAGTAAGAGTCTAAGACCTTAGCTATTAGGCCAGAGTAAGAGTCTAAGACCTTAGCTATTAGGTGAGAGTAAGAGTTAGGACCTTAACCAGTAGGCCAGAGTAAGAGTTAAGACCTTAATCATTAGGCCAGAGTACGAGTCTAAAACCTTAGCTATTAGGCCAGATTAAGAGTTAAGACTTTAACCAGTAGGCCAGAGTAAGAATTAAGACCTTAATCATTAGGCCAGAGTACGAGTCTAAAACCTTAGCTATTAGGCCAGAGTAAGAGTTAAGACCTTAACCATTAGGCCAGAGTAAGAGTTAAGACCTTAACCATTAGGCCAGAGTACGAGTCTAAGACCTTAGCTATTAGGCCAGAGTAAGAGTTGAGACCTTAGCTATTAGGCCAGAGTAAGATTTAAGACCTTAGCTATTAGGCCAGAGTAAGAGTTAAGACCTTAACCAGTAGGCCAGAGTAAGAGTTAAGACCTTAATCATTAGGCCAGAGTATGAGTCTAGGACCTTAGCTATTAGGCCAGAGTAAGAGTTAAGACCTTAGCTATTAGGCCAGAGAAAGAGTTAAGACCTTAACCAGTAGGCCAGAGTAGAAGTTAAGACCTTATCCAGTAGGCCAAAGTAAGAGTTAAGACCTTAACCAGTATTCCAGAGTAAGAGTTAAGACCTTGACCAGTAGGCCAGAGTACGAGTCTAAGACCTGAGCTATTAGGCCAGAGTACGAGTTAAGACCTTAACCAGTAGGTCAGAGTACGAGTCTAAGACCTTAGCTATTAGGCCAGAGTACCAGTCTAAGACCTTAGCTATTAGGCCAGAGTAAGAGTTAAGACCTTAAACATTAGGCCAGAGTATGAGTCTACGACATTAGCTATTAGGCCAGAGTAAGAGTTAAGACCTTAGCTATTAGGCCAGAGTAAGAGTTAAGACCTTAACCAGTAGGCCAAAGTAAGAGTTAAGACCTTAACCAGTAGGCCAGAGTAAGAGTCTAAGACCTTAGCTATTAGGCCAGAGTACGAGTCTAAGACCTTAGCTATTAGGCCAGAGTAAGAGTTAAGACCTTAATCATTAGGCCAGAGTACGAGTCTAAAACCTTAGCTATTAGGCCAGATTAAGAGTTAAGACCTTAAACAGTAGGCCAGAGTAAGAGTTAAGACCTTAATCATTAGGCCAGAGTACGAGTCTAAAACCTTAGCTATTAGGCCAGAGTAAGAGTTAAGACCTTAACCATTAGGCCAGATTAAGAGTCTAATATCTTTGCTATTAGGCCAGAGTAAGAGTTAGGACCTTAGCTATTAGGCCAGAGTAAGAGTTAAGACCTTAACCAGTAGGCCAGAGTAAGAGTTAATACCTTAACCATTAGGCCAGAGTACGAGTCTAAGACCTTAGCTATTAGGCCAGAGTAAGAGTTAAGACCTTAACCAGTAGGCCAGAGTAAGAGTTAAGACCATAATCATTAGGCCAGAGTACGATTCTAAAACCTTAGCTATTAGGCCAGAGTAAGAGTTAAGACCTTAGCTATTAGGCCAGAGTAAGAGTTAAGACCTTAACCAGTAGGCCAGAGTACGAGTCTAAGACCTTAGCTATTAGGCCAGAGTAAGAGTTAAGACCTTAACCACTAGGCCAAAGTAAGAGTTAAGACCATAACCTGTAGGCCATAGTATGAGTCTAAGACCTTAGCTATTAGGCCAGAGTAAGAGTTAAGACCTTAGCTATTAGGCCAGAGTAAGAGTTAAGACCTTAACCAGTAGGCCAAAGTAAGAGTTAAGACCTTAACGAGTAGGCCAGAGTAAGAGTCTAAGACCTTAGCTATTAGGCCATAGTACGAGTCTAAGACCTTAGATATTAGGCCAGAGTAAGAGTTAAGACCTTAACCATTAGGCCAGAGTACCAGTCTAAGACCTTAGATATTAGGCCAGAGTAAGAGTTAAGACCTTAACCAATAGGCCAGAGTAAGAGTTAAGACCTTAACCATTAGGCCAGAGTACGAGTCTAAGACCTTAGCTATTCGGCCAGAGTAAGAGTTAAGACCTTAGCTATTAGGCCAGAGTAAGAGTTAAGACCTTAACCATTAGGCCAGAGTACGAGTCTAAGACCTTAGCTTTTTGGCCAGAGTAAGAGTTAAGACCTTAGCTATTAGGCCAGAGTAAGAGTTAAGACCTTAACCATTAGGCCAGAGTACGAGTCTAAGACCTTAGCTATTCGGCCAGAGTAAGAGTTAAGACCTTAGCTATTAGGCCAGCGTAAGAGTTAAGACCTTAGCTATTAGGCCAGAGTAAGAGTTAAGACCTTAACCAGTAGGCCAAAGTAAGAGTTAAGACCTTAACCAGTAGGCCAGAGTAAGAGTCTAAGACCTTAGCTATTAGGCCAGAGTACGAGTCTAAGACCTTAGCTATTAGGCCAGAGTAAGAGTTAAGACCTTAATCATTAGGCCAGAGTATGAGTCTAAGACCTTAGCTATTAGGCCAGAGTAAGAGTTAAGACCTTAGCTATTAGGCCAGAGTACGAGTCTCAGACCTTAGCTATTAGGCCAGAGTAAGATTTAAGACCTTAGCTATTAGGCCAGAGTAAGAGTTAAGACCTTAACCAGTAAGCCAGGGTAGGAGTTAAGACCTTAACCAGTAGGCCAAAGTAAGAGTTAAGACCTTAACCAGTATTCCAGAGTAAGAGTTAAGACCTTGACCAGTAGGCCAGAGTACGAGTCTAAGACCTTAGCTATTAGGCCAGAGTACGAGTTAAGACCTTAACCAGTAGGTCAGAGTACGAGTCTAAGACCTTAGCTATTAGGCCAGAGTACCAGCCTAAGTCCTTAGCTATTAGGCTAGAGTAAGAGTTAAGACCTTAAACATTAGGCCAGAGTATGAGTCTAAGACCTTAGCTATTAGGCCAGAGTAAGAGTTAAGACCTTAGCTATTAGGCCAGAGTAAGAGTTAAGACCTTAACCATTAGGCCAGAGTACGACTCTAAGACCTTAGCTATTCGGCCAGAGTAAGAGTTAAGACCTTAGGTATTAGGCCAGTGTAAGAGTTAAGACCTTAGCTATTAGGCCAGAGTAAGAGTTAAGACCTTAACCAGTAGGCCAGAGTAAGAGTTAAGACCTTAACCAGTAGGCCAGAGTAAGAGTCTAAGACCTTAGCTATTAGGCCAGAGTAAGAGTTAAGACCTTAACCATTAGGCCAGAGTATGAGTCTAAGACCTTAGCTATTAGGCCAGAGTAAGAGTTAGGACCTTAGCTATTAAGCCAGAGTAAGAGTTAAGACCTTAACCATTAGGCCAGATTACGAGTCTAATACCTTTGCTATTAGGCCAGAGTAAGAGTTAAGACCTTAGCTATTAGGCCAGGATAAGAGTTAAGACCTTAACCAGTAGGCCAGAGTAAGAGTTAAGACCTTACCTATTAGGCCAGAGTAAGAGTTAAGACCTTAACCAGTAGGCCAGAGTAAGAGTTAAGACCTTAACCATTAGGCCAGAGTATGAGTCTAAGACCTTAGCTATTAGGCCAGAGTAAGAGTTAAGACCTTAACCAGTAGGCCAGAGTAAGAGTCTAAGACCTTAGCTATTAGGCCAGAGTAAGAGTTAAGACCTTAACCATTAGGCCAGAGTACGAGTCTAAGACCTTAGCTATTAGGCCAGAGTAAGAGTTAGGACCTTAGCTATTAAGCCAGAGTAAGAGTTAAGACCTTAACCATTAGGCCAGATTACGAGTCTAACACCTTTGCTATTAGGCCAGAGTAAGAGTTAAGACCTTAGCTATTAGGCCAGAGTAAGAGTTAAGACCTTAACCAGTAGGCCAGAGTAAGAGTTAAGACCTTACCTATTAGGCCAGAGTAAGAGTTAAGACCTTAACCAGTAGGCCAGAGTAAGAGTTAAGACCTTAACCATTAGGCCAGAGTATGAGTCTAAGACCTTAGCTATTAGGCCAGAGTAAGAGTTAAGACCTTAACCAGTAGGCCAGAGTAAGAGTCTAAGACCTTAGCTATTAGGCCAGAGTAAGAGTTAGGACCTTAACCATTAGGCCAGATTACGAGTCTAAGATCTTTGCTATTAGGCCATAGTAAGATTTAAGACCTTAGCTATTAGGCCAGAGTAAGAGGTAAGACCTTAACCAGTAGGCCAGAGTAAGAGTTAAGACCTTACCTATTAGGCCAGAGTAAGAGTTAAGACCTTAACCAGTAGGCCAGAGTAAGAGTTAAGACCTTAACCATTAGGCCAGAGCATGAGTCTAAGACCTTAGCTATTAGGCCAGAGTAAGAGTTAAGACCTTAACCAGTAGGCCAGAGTAAGAGTTAAGACCTTAACCAGTAGGCCAGAGTAAGAGTCTAAGACCTTCGCTATTAGGCCAGAGTAAGAGTTAAGACCTTAGCTATTAGGCCAGAGTAAGAGTTAAGACCTTAACCAGTAGGCCAGAGTAAGAGTTAATACCTTAACCAGTAGGCCAGAGTAAGTCTAAGACCTTAGCTATTAGGCAGAGTAAGAGTAAAGACCTTAACCATTAGGCCAGAGTATGAGTCTAAGACCTTAGCTATTAGGCCAGAGTAAGAGTTAAGACCTTAGCTATTAGGCCACAGTAAGAGTTAAGACCTTAGCTATTAGGCCAGAGTAAGAGTTAAGACCTTAACCAATAGGCCAGAGTAAGAGTTAAGACCTTAACCATTAGGGAAGAGTATGAGTCTAAGACTTTAGCTATTAGGCCAGAGTAAGAGTTAAGACCTTAACCAGTAGGCCAGAGTGAGAGTTAAGACCTTAACCATTAGGCCAGAGTATGAGTCTAAGACCTTAGCTATTAGGCCAGAGTAAGAGTTAAGACCTTAGCTATTAGGCCAGAGTACGAGTCTAAGACCTTAGCTATTAGGCCAGAGTAAGATTTAAGACCTTAGCTATTAGGCCAGAGTAAGAGTTAAGACCTTAACCAGTAGGCCAGGGTAGGAGATAAGACCTTAACCAGTAGGCCAAAGTAAGAGTTAAGACCTTAACCAGTATTCCAGAGTAAGAGTTAAGACCTTGACCAGTAGGCCAGAGTACGAGTCTAAGACCTTAGCTATTAGGCCAGAGTACGAGTTAAGACCTTAACCAGTAGGTCAGAGTACGAGTCTAAGACCTTAGCTATTAGGCCAGAGTACCAGTCTAAGACCTTAGCTATTAGGCCAGAGTAAGAGTTAAGACCTTAACCAGTAGGCCAGAGTAAGAGTCTAAGACCTTAGCTATTAGGCCAGAGTAAGAGTTAAGACCTTAACCATTAGGCCAGAGTACGAGTCTAAGACCTTAGCTATTAGGCCATAGTAAGAGTTAGGACCTTAGCTATTAAGCCAGAGTAAGAGTTAAGACCTTAACCATTAGGCCAGATTACGAGTCTAACACCTTTGCTATTAGGCCAGAGTAAGAGTTAAGACCTTAGCTATTAGGCCAGAGTAAGAGTTAAGACCTTAACCAGTAGGCCAGAGTAAGAGTTAAGACCTTACCTATTAGGCCAGAGTAAGAGTTAAGACCTTAACCAGTAGGCCAGAGTAAGAGTTAAGACCTTAACCATTAGGCCAGAGTATGAGTCTAAGACCTTAGCTATTAGGCCAGAGTAAGAGTTAAGACCTTAACCAGTAGGCCAGAGTAAGAGTCTAAGACCTTAGCTATTAGGCCAGAGTAAGAGTTAAGACCTTAACCATTAGGCCAGATTACGAGTCTAAGATCTTTGCTATTAGGCCATAGTAAGATTTAAGACCTTAGCTATTAGGCCAGAGTAAGAGGTAAGACCTTAACCAGTAGGCCAGAGTAAGAGTTAAGACCTTAACCATTAGGCCAGAGTACGAGTCTAAGACCTTAGCTATTAGGCCAGAGTAAGAGTTAAGACCGTAACCAGTAGGCCAGAGTAAGAGTTAAGACCTTAACCATTAGGCCAGAGTATGAGTCTAAGACCTTAGTTATTAGGCCAGAGTAAGAGTTAAGACCATAACCAGTAGGCCAGAGTAAGAGTTAAGACCTTAACCATTAGGCCAGAGTACGAGTCTAAGACCTTATCTATTCGGCCAGAGTAAGAGTTAAGACCTTAGCTATTAGGCCAGCGTAAGAGTTAAGACCTTAGCTAATAGGCCAGAGTAAGAGTTAAGACCTTAACCAGTAGGCCAAAGTAAGAGTTAAGACCTTAACGAGTAGGCCAGAGTATGAGTCTAAGACCTTAGCTATTAGGCCATAGTACGAGTCTAAGACCTTAGATATTAGGCCAGAGTAAGAATTAAGACCTTAACCATTAGGCCAGAGTACTAGTCTAAGACCTTAGATATTAGGCCAGAGTAAGAGTTAAGACCTTAACCAATAGGCCAGAGTAAGAGTTAAGACCTTAACCATTAGGCCAGAGTACGAGTCTAAGACCTTAGCTATTCGGCCAGAGTAAGAGTTAAGACCTTAGCTATTAGGCCAGAGTAAGAGTTAAGACCTTAACCATTAGGCCAGAGTACGAGTCTAAGACCTTAGCTTTTTGGCCAGAGTAAGAGTTAAGACCTTAGCTATTAGGCCAGAGTAAGAGTTAAGACCTTAACCATTAGGCCAGAGTACGAGTCTAAGACCTTAGCTATTCGGCCAGAGTAAGAGTTAAGACCTTAGCTATTAGGCCAGCGTAAGAGTTAAGACCTTAGCTATTAGGCCAGAGTAAGAGTTAAGACCTTAACCAGTAGGCCAAAGTAAGAGTTAAGACCTTAACCAGTAGGCCAGAGTAAGAGTCTAAGACCTTAGCTATTAGGCCAGAGTACGAGTCTAAGACCTTAGCTATTAGGCCAGAGTAAGAGTTAACACCTTAACCAGTAGGCCAGAGTAAGAGTTAAGACCTTAATCATTAGGCCAGAGTATGAGTCTAAGACCTTAGCTATTAGGCCAGAGTAAGAGTTAAGACCTTAGCTATTAGGCCAGAGTACGAGTCTCAGACCTTAGCTATTAGGCCAGAGTAAGATTTAAGACCTTAGCTATTAGGCCAGAGTAAGAGTTAAGACCTTAACCAGTAGGCCAGGGTAGGAGTTAAGACCTTAACCAGTAGGCCAAAGTAAGAGTTAAGACCTTAACCAGTATTCCAGAGTAAGAGTTAAGACCTTGAACAGTAGGCCAGAGTACGAGTCTAAGACCTTAGCTATTAGGCCAGAGTACGAGTTAAGACCTTAACCAGTAGGTCAGAGTACGAGTCTAAGACCTTAGCTATTAGGCCAGAGTACCAGTCTAAGTCCTTAGCTATTAGGCCAGAGTAAGAGTTAAGACCTTAAACATTAGGCCAGAGTATGAGTCTAAGACCTTAGCTATTAGGCCAGAGTAAGAGTTAAGACCTTAGCTATTAGGCCAGAGTAAGAGTTAAGACCTTAACCATTAGGCCAGAGTACGACTCTAAGACCTTATCTATTCGGCCAGAGTAAGAGTTACGACCTTAACCAGTAGGCCAGAGTAAGAGTTAAGACCTAAACCAGTAGGCCAGAGTAAGAGTCTAAGACCTTAGCTATTAGGCCAGAGTAAGAGTTAAGACCTTAGCTATTAGGCCAGAGTAAGAGTTAAGACCTTAACCAGTAGGCCGGAGTAAGAGTTAAGACCTTAACCAGTAGGCCAGAGTAAGTCTAAGACCTTAGCTATTAGGCAGAGTAAGAGTTAAGACCTTAACCATTAAGCCAGAGTACCAGTCTAAGACCTTAGCTATTAGGCCAGAGTAAGAGTTAGGACCTTAGCTATTAGGCCAGAGTAAGAGTTAAGACCTTAACCATTAGGCCAGATTACGAGTCTAATACCTTTGCTATTAGGCCAGAGTAAGAGTTAGGACCTTAGCTATTAGGCCAGAGTAAGAGTTAAGACCTTAACCAGTAGGCCAGAGTAAGAGTTAAGACCTTAACCATTAGGCCAGAGTACGAGTCTAATCCCTTACCTATTAGGCCAGAGTAAGAGTTAAGACCTTAACCAGTAGGCCAGAGTAAGAGTAAAGACCTTAACCATTAGGCCAGAGTATGAGTCTAAGACCTTAGCTATTAGGCCAGAGTAAGAGTTAAGACCTTGGCTATTAGGCCAGAGTAAGAGTTAAGACCTTGGCTATTAGGCCAAAGTAAGAGTTAAGACCTTAACCAGTATTCCAGAGTAAGAGTTAAGACCTTGACCAGTAGGCCAGAGTACGAGTCTAAGACCTTAGCTATTAGGCCAGAGTACGAGTTAAGACCTTAACCAGTAGGTCAGAGTACGAGTCTAAGACCTTAGCTATTAGGCCAGAGTACCAGTCTAAGACCTTAGCTATTAGGCCAGAGTAAGAGTTAAGACCTTAAACATTAGGCCAGAGTATGAGTCTAAGACCTTAGCTATTAGGCCAGAGTAAGAGTTAAGACCTTAGCTATTAGGCCAGAGTAAGAGTTAAGACCGTAACCATTAGGCCAGAGTACAACTCTAAGACCTTAGCTATTCGGCCAGAGTAAGAGTTAAGACCTTAGGTATTAGGCCAGCGTAAGAGTTAAGACCTTAGCTATTAGGCCAGAGTAAGAGTTAAGACCTTAGCTATTAGGCCAGAGTAAGAGTTAAGACCTTAACCAGTAGGCCAGAGTAAGAGTTAAGACCTTACCTATTAGGCCAGAGTAAGAGTTAAGACCTTAACCAGTAGGCCAGAGTAAGAGTTAAGACCTTAACCATTAGGCCAGAGTATGAGTCTAAGACCTTAGCTATTAGGCCAGAGTAAGAGTTAAGACCTTAACCAGTAGGCCAGAGTAAGAGTCTAAGACCTTAGCTATTAGGCCAGAGTAAGAGTTAAGACCTTAACCATTAGGCCAGAGTACCAGTCTAAGACCTTAGCTATTAGGCCAGAGTAAGAGTTAGAACCTTAGCTATTAGGCCAGAGTAAGAGTTAAGGCCTTAACCATTAGGCCAGATTACGAGTCTAATACCTTTGCTATTAGGCCAGAGTAAGAGTTAAGACCTTAGCTCATAGGCCAGAGTAAGAGTTAAGACCTTAACCAGTAGGCCAGAGTAAGAGTTAAGACCTTAACCATTAGGCCAGAGTACGAGTCTAAGCCCTTACCTATTAGGCCAGAGTAAGAGTTAAGACCTTAACCATTAGGCCAGAGTATGAGTCTAAGACCTTAGCTATTAGGCCAGAGTAAGAGTTAAGACCGTAACCATTAGGCCAGAGTACAACTCTAAGACCTTAGCTATTCGGCCAGAGTAAGAGTTAAGACCTTAGGTATTAGGCCAGCGTAAGAGTTAAGACCTTAGCTATTAGGCCAGAGTAAGAGTTAAGACCTTAACCAGTAGGCCAGAGTAAGAGTTAAGACCTTAACCAGTAGGCCAGAGTAAGAGTCTAAGACCTTAGCTATTAGGCCAGAGTAAGAGTTAAGACCTTAACCATTAGGCCAGAGTACGATTCTAAGACCTTAGCTATTAGGCCAGAGTAAGAGTTAGGACCTTAGCTATTAGGCCAGAGTAAGAGTTAAGACCTTAACCATTAGGCCAGATTACGAGTCTAATACCTTTGCTATTAGGCCAGAGTAAGAGTTAAGACCTTAGCTATTAGGCCAGAGTAAGAGTTAAGACCTTAACCAGTAGGCCAGAGTAAGAGTTAACACCTTAACCATTAGGCCAGAGTACGAGTCTAAGCCCTTACCTATTAGGCCAGAGTAAGAGTTAAGACCTTAACCAGTAGGCCAGAGTAAGAGTTAAGACCTTAACCATTAGGCCAGAGTATGAGTCTAAGACCTTAGCTATTAGGCCAGAGTAAGAGTTAAGACCTTAACCAATAGGCCAGAGTAAGAGTTAAGACCTTAACCATTAGGCCAGAGTATGAGTCTAAGACTTTAGCTATTAGGCCAGAGTAAGAGTTAAGACCTTAACCAGTAGGCCAGAGTATGAGTCTAAGACCTTAGCTATTCGGCCAGAGTAAGAGTTAAGACCGTAGGTATTAGGCCAGCGTAAGAGTTATGACCTTAGCTATTAGGCCAGAGTAAGAGTTAAGACCTTAACCAGTAGGCCAGAGTAAGAGTTAAGACCTTAACCAGTAGGCCAGAGTAAGAGTCTAAGACCTTAGCTATTAGGCCAGAGTAAGAGTCTAAGACCTTAGCTATTAGGCCAGAGTAAGAGTCTAAGACCTTAGCTATTAGGCCAGAGTAAGAGTTAAGACCTTAACCAGTAGGCCAGAGTAAGAGTTAAGACCTTAATCATTAGGCCAGAGTACGAGTCTAAAACCTTAGCTATTAGGCCAGATTAAGAGTTAAGACTTTAACCAGTAGGCCAGAGTAAGAATTAAGACCTAAATCATTAGGCCAGAGTACGAGTCTAAAACCTTAGCTATTAGGTCAGAGTAAGAGTTAAGACCTTAACCATTAGGCCAGAGTAAGAGTTAAGACCTTAACCATTAGGCCAGAGTACGAGTCTAAGACCTTAGCTATTAGGCCCGAGTAAGAGTTGAGACCTTAGCTATTAGGCCAGAGTAATATTTAAGACCTTAGCTATTAGGCCAGAGTAAGAGTTAAGACCTTAACCAGTAGGCCAGAGTAAGAGTTAAGACCTTAACCATTAGGCCAGAGTATGAGTCTAGGACCTTAGCTATTAGGCCAGAGTAAGAGTTAAGACCTTAGCTATTAGGCCAGAGTAAGAGTTAAGACCTTAACCAGTAGGCCAGAGTAGAAGTTAAGACCTTAACCAGTAGGCCAAAGTAAGAGTTAAGACCTTAACCAGTATTCCAGAGTAAGAGTTAAGACCTTGACCAGTAGGCCAGAGTACGAGTCTAAGACCTGAGCTATTAGGCCAGAGTACGAGTTAAGACCTTAACCAGTAGGTCAGAGTACGAGTCTAAGACCTTAGCTATTAGGCCAGAGTAAGAGTTAAGACCTTAGCTATTAGGCCAGAGTAAGAGTTAAGACCTTAACCATTAGGCCAGAGTACGAGTCTAAGACCTTAGCTATTCGGCCAGAGTAAGAGTTAAGACCTTAGCTATTAGGCCAGCGTAAGAGTTAAGACCTTAACCAGTAGGCCAGAGTAAGAGTTAAGACCTTAGCTATTAGGCCAGAGTAAGAGTTAAGACCTTAACCAGTAGGCCAGAGTAAGAGTTAAGACCTTACCTATTAGGCCAGAGTATGAGTCTACGACCTTAGCTATTAGGCCAGAGTAAGAGTTAAGACCTTAGCTATTAGGCCAGAGTAAGAGTTAAGACCTTAACCAGTAGGCCAAAGTAAGAGTTAAGACCTTAACCAGTAGGCCAGAGTAAGAGTCTAAGACCTTAGCTATTAGGCCAGAGTACGAGTCTAAGACCTTAGCTATTAGGCCAGAGTAAGAGTTAAGACCTTAATCATTAGGCCAGAGTACGAGTCTAAAACCTTAGCTATTAGGCCAGATTAAGAGTTAAGACCTTAAACAGTAGGCCAGAGTAAGAGTTAAGACCTTAATCATTAGGCCAGAGTACGAGTCTAAAACCTTAGCTATTAGGCCAGAGTAAGAGTTAAGACCTTAACCATTAGGCCAGATTAAGAGTCTAATATCTTTGCTATTAGGCCAGAGTAAGAGTTAGGACCTTAGCTATTAGGCCAGAGAAAGAGTTAAGACCTTAACCAGTAGGCCAGAGTAAGAGTTAATACCTTAACCATTAGGCCAGAGTACGAGTCTAAGACCTTAGCTATTAGGCCAGAGTAAGAGTTAAGACCTTAACCAGTAGGCCAGAGTAAGAGTTAAGACCATAATCATTAGGCCAGAGTACGATTCTAAAACCTTAGCTATTAGGCCAGAGTAAGAGTTAAGACCTTAGCTATTAGGCCAGAGTAAGAGTTAAGACCTTAACCAGTAGGCCAGAGTACGAGTCTAAGACCTTAGCTATTAGGCCAGAGTAAGAGTTAAGACCTTAACCACTAGGCCAAAGTAAGAGTTAAGACCATAACCTGTAGGCCATAGTATGAGTCTAAGACCTTAGCTATTAGGCCAGAGTAAGAGTTAAGACCTTAGCTATTAGGCCAGAGTAAGAGTTAAGACCTTAACCATTAGGCCAGAGTATGAGTCTAAGACCTTAGCTATTAGGCCAGAGTAAGAGTTAAGACCTTAACCAGTAGGCCAGAGTAAGAGTCTAAGACCTTAGCTATTAGGCCAGAGTAAGAGTTAAGACCTTAACCATTAGGCCAGAGTACCAGTCTAAGACCTTAGCTATTAGGCCAGAGTAAGAGTTAGAACCTTAGCTATTAGGCCAGAGTAAGAGTTAAGGCCTTAACCATTAGGCCAGATTACGAGTCTAATACCTTTGCTATTAGGCCAGAGTAAGAGTTAAGACCTTAGCTCATAGGCCAGAGTAAGAGTTAAGACCTTAACCAGTAGGCCAGAGTAAGAGTTAAGACCTTAACCATTAGGCCAGAGTACGAGTCTAAGCCCTTACCTATTAGGCCAGAGTAAGAGTTAAGACCTTAACCATTAGGCCAGAGTATGAGTCTAAGACCTTAGCTATTAGGCCAGAGTAAGAGTTAAGACCGTAACCATTAGGCCAGAGTACAACTCTAAGACCTTAGCTATTCGGCCAGAGTAAGAGTTAAGACCTTAGGTATTAGGCCAGCGTAAGAGTTAAGACCTTAGCTATTAGGCCAGAGTAAGAGTTAAGACCTTAACCAGTAGGCCAGAGTAAGAGTTAAGACCTTAACCAGTAGGCCAGAGTAAGAGTCTAAGACCTTAGCTATTAGGCCAGAGTAAGAGTTAAGACCTTAACCATTAGGCCAGAGTACGATTCTAAGACCTTAGCTATTAGGCCAGAGTAAGAGTTAGGACCTTAGCTATTATGCCAGAGTAAGAGTTAAGACCTTAACCATTAGGCCAGATTACGAGTCTAATACCTTTGCTATTAGGCCAGAGTAAGAGTTAAGACCTTAGCTATTAGGCCAGAGTAAGAGTTAAGACCTTAACCAGTAGGCCAGAGTAAGAGTTAACACCTTAACCATTAGGCCAGAGTACGAGTCTAAGCCCTTACCTATTAGGCCAGAGTAAGAGTTAAGACCTTAACCAGTAGGCCAGAGTAAGAGTTAAGACCTTAACCATTAGGCCAGAGTATGAGTCTAAGACCTTAGCTATTAGGCCAGAGTAAGAGTTAAGACCATAACCAATAGGCCAGAGTAAGAGTTAAGACCTTAACCATTAGGCCAGAGTATGAGTCTAAGACTTTAGCTATTAGGCCAGAGTAAGAGTTAAGACCTTAACCAGTAGGCCAGAGTATGAGTCTAAGACCTTAGCTATTCGGCCAGAGTAAGAGTTAAGACCTTAGGTATTAGGCCAGCGTAAGAGTTATGACCTTAGCTATTAGGCCAGAGTAAGAGTTAAGACCTTAACCAGTAGGCCAGAGTAAGAGTTAAGACCTTAACCAGTAGGCCAGAATAAGAGTCTAAGACCTTAGCTATTAGGCCAGAGTAAGAGTCTAAGACCTTAGCTATTAGGCCAGAGTAAGAGTCTAAGACCTTAGCTATTAGGCCAGAGTAAGAGTTAAGACCTTAACCAGTAGGCCAGAGTAAGAGTTAAGACCTTAATCATTAGGCCAGAGTACGAGTCTAAAACCTTAGCTATTAGGCCAGATTAAGAGTTAAGACTTTAACCAGTAGGCCAGAGTAAGAATTAAGACCTAAATCATTAGGCCAGAGTACGAGTCTAAAACCTTAGCTATTAGGCCAGAGTAAGAGTTAAGACCTTAACCATTAGGCCAGAGTAAGAGTTAAGACCTTAACCATTAGGCCAGAGTACGAGTCTAAGACCTTAGCTATTAGGCCCGAGTAAGAGTTGAGACCTTAGCTATTAGGCCAGAGTAAGATTTAAGACCTTAGCTATTAGGCCAGAGTAAGAGTTAAGACCTTAACCAGTAGGCCAGAGTAAGAGTTAAGACCTTAACCATTAGGCCAGAGTATGAGTCTAGGACCTTAGCTATTAGGCCAGAGTAAGAGTTAAGACCTTAGCTATTAGGCCAGAGTAAGAGTTAAGACCTTAACCAGTAGGCCAGAGTAGAAGTTAAGACCTTAACCAGTAGGCCAAAGTAAGAGTTAAGACCTTAACCAGTATTCCAGAGTAAGAGTTAAGACCTTGACCAGTAGGCCAGAGTACGAGTCTAAGACCTGAGCTATTAGGCCAGAGTACGAGTTAAGACCTTAACCAGTAGGTCAGAGTACGAGTCTAAGACCTTAGCTATTAGGCCAGAGTACCAGTCTAAGACCTTAGCTATTAGGCCAGAGTAAGAGTTAAGACCTTAAACATTAGGCCAGAGTATGAGTCTACGACCTTAGCTATTAGGCCAGAGTAAGAGTTAAGACCTTAGCTATTAGGCCAGAGTAAGAGTTAAGACCTTAACCAGTAGGCCAAAGTAAGAGTTAAGACCTTAACCAGTAGGCCAGAGTAAGAGTCTAAGACCTTAGCTATTAGGCCAGAGTACGAGTCTAAGACCTTAGCTATTAGGCCAGAGTAAGAGTTAAGACCTTAATCATTAGGCCAGAGTACGAGTCTAAAACCTTAGCTATTAGGCCAGATTAAGAGTTAAGACCTTAAACAGTAGGCCAGAGTAAGAGTTAAGACCTTAATCATTAGGCCAGAGTACGAGTCTAAAACCTTAGCTATTAGGCCAGAGTAAGAGTTAAGACCTTAACCATTAGGCCAGATTAAGAGTCTAATATCTTTGCTATTAGGCCAGAGTAAGAGTTAGGACCTTAGCTATTAGGCCAGAGAAAGAGTTAAGACCTTAACCAGTAGGCCAGAGTAAGAGTTAATACCTTAACCATTAGGCCAGAGTACGAGTCTAAGACCTTAGCTATTAGGCCAGAGTAAGAGTTAAGACCTTAACCAGTAGGCCAGAGTAAGAGTTAGGACCATAATCATTAGGCCAGAGTACGATTCTAAAACCTTAGCTATTAGGCCAGAGTAAGAGTTAAGACCTTAGCTATTAGGCCAGAGTAAGAGTTAAGACCTTAACCAGTAGGCCAGAGTACGAGTCTAAGACCTTAGCTATTAGGCCAGAGTAAGAGTTAAGACCTTAACCACTAGGCCAAAGTAAGAGTTAAGACCATAACCTGTAGGCCATAGTATGAGTCTAAGACCTTAGCTATTAGGCCAGAGTAAGAGTTAAGACCTTAGCTATTAGGCCAGAGTAAGAGTTAAGACCTTAACCAGTAGGCCAAAGTAAGAGTTAAGACCTTAATGAGTAGGCCAGAGTAAGAGTCTAAGACCTTAGCTATTAGGCCATAGTACGAGTAGGCCTGGGCAAAAATTTCGTTCCGTTCGCGGAAATTGCGATATTTTGACATTTTTGCGTTCCGCGGAGAGCGCGAAAATGTCAAAAATTCCGGTTTCCGCAGCTTGGCGATAATTTGTTTCTTGCTCGCGCTGTAAAATGATACATTCTCGCGCGCGCGCGATCGCCTTACCTGAATCCCTGCGTTCGCCGACAAGTTTTCTTGATCCGGTCGCGTTCTCCATGAGATGTTGTATTGTTTTTAGCCATTTGCGCTGTCTCGCGACAGTTCGCGCCCGCAGTGACGTCATGCGTCGCGCGATCACGTCTTTCTTCTCGCGATCATGCACCGCGAGAACAACTCAAAACAAGATGGCCGCGCCCGCAAGCAGCCACATGGGTAAGTTGGCGACCCGCAACCATGCAGAAAATCGCGCGAACATGCCGGAAAAAAACTTCCGCATCTTCGCGATATTTCTGCTTGTTTGCGATAATTTTAAACATTCTCGCGATAATTTGCGAAGGTTAATTCCGCAAATTCCGCCCACCCCTAAGTACGAGTCTAAGACCTTAGATATTAGGCCAGAGTAAGAGTTAAGACCTTAACCATTAGGCCAGAGTACCAGTCTAAGACCTTAGATATTAGGCCAGAGTAAGAGTTAAGACCTTAACCAATAGGCCAGAGTAAGAGTTAAGACCTTAACCATTAGGCCAGAGTACGAGTCTAAGACCTTAGCTATTCGGCCAGAGTAAGAGTTAAGACCTTAGCTATTAGGCCAGAGTAAGAGTTAAGACCTTAACCATTAGGCCAGAGTACGAGTCTAAGACCTTAGCTTTTTGGCCAGAGTAAGAGTTAAGACCTTAGCTATTAGGCCAGAGTAAGAGTTAAGACCTTAACCATTAGGCCAGAGTACGAGTCTAAGACCTTAGCTATTCGGCCAGAGTAAGAGTTAAGACCTTAGCTATTAGGCCAGCGTAAGAGTTAAGACCTTAGCTATTAGGCCAGAGTAAGAGTTAAGACCTTAACCAGTAGGCCAAAGTAAGAGTTAAGACCTTAACCAGTAGGCCAGAGTAAGAGTCTAAGACCTTAGCTATTAGGCCAGAGTACGAGTCTAAGACCTTAGCTATTAGGCCAGAGTAAGAGTTAAGACCTTAATCATTAGGCCAGAGTATGAGTCTAAGACCTTAGCTATTAGGCCAGAGTAAGAGTTAAGACCTTAGCTATTAGGCCAGAGTTCGAGTCTCAGACCTTAGCTATTAGGCCAGAGTAAGATTTAAGACCTTAGCTATTAGGCCAGAGTAAGAGTTAAGACCTTAACCAGTAGGCCAGGGTAGGAGTTAAGACCTTAACCAGTAGGCCAAAGTAAGAGTTAAGACCTTAACCATTATTCCAGAGTAAGAGTTAAGACCTTGACCAGTAGGCCAGAGTACGAGTCTAAGACCTTAGCTATTAGGCCAGAGTACGAGTTAAGACCTTAACCAGTAGGTCAGAGTACGAGTCTAAGACCTTAGCTATTAGGCCAGAGTACCAGTCTAAGTCCTTAGCTATTAGGCCAGAGTAAGAGTTAAGACCTTAAACATTAGGCCAGAGTATGAGTCTAAGACCTTAGCTATTAGGCCAGAGTAAGAGTTAAGACCTTAGCTATTAGGCCAGAGTAAGAGTTAAGACCTTAACCATTAGGCCAGAGTACGACTCTAAGACCTTAGCTATTCGGCCAGAGTAAGAGTTAAGACCTTAACCAGTAGGCCAGAGTAAGAGTTAAGACCTTAACCAGTAGGCCAGAGTAAGAGTCTAAGACCTTAGCTATTAGGCCAGAGTAAGAGTTAAGACCTTAGCTATTAGGCCAGAGTAAGAGTTAAGACCTTAACCAGTAGGCCAGAGTAAGAGTTAAGACCTTAACCAGTAGGCCAGAGTAAGTCTAAGACCTTAGCTATTAGGCAGAGTAAGAGTTAAGACCTTAACCATTAGGCCAGAGTACCAGTCTAAGACCTTAGCTATTAGGCCAGAGTAAGAGTTAGGACCTTAGCTATTAGGCCAGAGTAAGAGTTAAGACCTTAACCATTAGGCCAGATTACGAGTCTAATACCTTTGCTATTAGGCCAGAGTAAGAGTTAGGACCTTAGCTATTAGGCCAGAGTAAGAGTTAAGACCTTAACTAGTAGGCCAGAGTAAGAGTTAAGACCTTAACCATTAGGCCAGAGTACGAGTCTAAGCCCTTACCTATTAGGCCAGAGTAAGAGTTAAGACCTTAACCAGTAGGCCAGAGTAAGAGTAAAGACCTTAACCATTAGGCCAGAGTATGAGTCTAAGACCTTAGCTATTAGGCCAGAGTAAGAGTTAAGACCTTGGCTATTAGGCCACAGTAAGAGTTAAGACCTTAGCTATTAGGCTATTAGTAAGAGTTAAGACCTTAACCAGTATTCCAGAGTAAGAGTTAAGACCTTGACCAGTAGGCCAGAGTACGAGTCTAAGACCTTAGCTATTAGGCCAGAGTACGAGTTAAGACCTTAACCAGTAGGTCAGAGTACGAGTCTAAGACCTTAGCTATTAGGCCAGAGTACCAGTCTAAGACCTTAGCTATTAGGCCAGAGTAAGAGTTAAGACATTAAACATTAAGCCAGAGTATGAGTCTAAGACCTTAGCTATTAGGCCAGAGTAAGAGTTAAGACCTTAGCTATTAGGCCAGAGTAAGAGTTAAGACCGTAACCATTAGGCCAGAGTACAAATCTAAGACCTTAGCTATTCGGCCAGAGTAAGAGTTAAGACCTTAGGTATTAGGCCAGTGTAAGAGTTAAGACCTTAGCTATTAGGCCAGAGTAAGAGTTAAGACCTTAACCAGTAGGCCAGAGTAAGAGTTAAGACCTTAACCAGTAGGCCAGAGTAAGAGTCTAAGACCTAAGCTATTAGGCCAGAGTAAGAGTTAAGACCTTAACCATTAGGCCAGAGTATGAGTCTAAGACCTTAGCTATTAGGCCAGAGTAAGAGTTAGGACCTTAGCTATTAAGCCAGAGTAAGAGTTAAGACCTTAACCCTTAGGCCAGATTACGAGTCTAATACCTTTGCTATTAGGCCAGAGTAAGAGTTAAGACCTTAGCTATTAGGCCAGGATAAGAGTTAAGACCTTAACCAGTAGGCCAGAGTAAGAGTTAAGACCTTACCTATTAGGCCAGAGTAAGAGTTAAGACCTTAACCAGTAGGCCAGAGTAAGAGTTAAGACCTTAACCATTAGGCCAGAGTATGAGTCTAAGACCTTAGCTATTAGGCCAGAGTAAGAGTTAAGACCTTAACCAGTAGGCCAGAGTAAGAGTCTAAGACCTTAGCTATTAGGCCAGAGTAACAGTTAAGACCTTAACCATTAGGCCAGAGTACCAGTCTAAGACCTTAGCTATTAGGCCAGAGTAAGAGTTAGAACCTTAGCTATTAGGCCAGAGTAAGAGTTAAGGCCTTAACCATTAGGCCAGATTACGAGTCTAATACCTTTGCTATTAGGCCAGAGTAAGAGTTAAGACCTTAGCTATTAGGCCAGAGTAAGAGTTAAGACCTTAACCAGTAGGCCAGAGTAAGAGTTAAGACCTTAACCATTAGGCCAGAGTACGAGTCTAAGCCCTTACCTATTAGGCCAGAGTAAGAGTTAAGACCTTAACCATTAGGCCAGAGTATGAGTCTAAGACCTTAGCTATTAGGCCAGAGTAAGAGTTAAGACCGTAACCATTAGGCCAGAGTACAACTCTAAGACCTTAGCTATTCGGCCAGAGTAAGAGTTAAGACCTTAGGTATTAGGCCAGCGTAAGAGTTAAGACCTTAGCTATTAGGCCAGAGTAAGAGTTAAGACCTTAACCAGTAGGCCAGAGTAAGAGTTAAGACCTTAACCAGTAGGCCAGAGTAAGAGTCTAAGACCTTAGCTATTAGGCCAGAGTAAGAGTTAAGACCTTAACCATTAGGCCAGAGTACGAGTCTAAGACCTTAGCTATTAGGCCAGAGTAAGAGTTAGGACCTTAGCTATTAGGCCAGAGTAAGAGTTAAGACCTTAACCATTAGGCCAGATTACAAGTCTAATACCTTTGCTATTAGGCCAGAGTAAGAGTTAAGACCTTAGCTATTAGGCCAGAGTAAGAGTTAAGACCTTAACCAGTAGGCCAGAGTAAGAGTTAAGACCTTAACCATTAGGCCAGAGTACGAGTCTAAGCCCTTACCTATTAGGCCAGAGTAAGAGTTAAGACCTTAACCAGTAGGCCAGAGTAAGAGTTAAGACCTTAACCATTAGGCCAGAGTATGAGTCTAAGACCTTAGCTATAAGGCCAGAGTAAGAGTTAAGACCTTAACCAATAGGCCAGAGTAAGAGTTAAGACCTTAACCATTAGGCAAGAGTATGAGTCTAAGACTTTAGCTATTAGGCCAGAGTAAGAGTTAAGACCTTAACCATTAGGCCAGAGTACGACTCTAAGACCTTAGCTATTCGGCCAGAGTAAGAGTTAAGACCTTAACCAGTAGGCCAGAGTAAGAGTTAAGACCTTAACCAGTAGGCCAGAGTAAGAGTCTAAGACCTTAGCTATTAGGCCAGAGTAAGAGTTAAGACCTTAGCTATTAGGCCAGAGTAAGAGTTAAGACCTTAACCAGTAGGCCAGAGTAAGAGTTAAGACCTTAACCAGTAGGCCAGAGTAAGTCTAAGACCTTAGCTATTAGGCAGAGTAAGAGTTAAGACCTTAACCAGTAGGCCAGAGTAAGAGTTAAGACCTTAACCAGTAGGCCAGAGTAAGAGTCTAAGACCTTAGCTATTAGGCCAGAGTAAGAGTCTAAGACCTTAGCTATTAGGCCAGAGTAAGAGTTAAGACCTTAACCAGTAGGCCAGAGTAAGAGTTAAGACCTTAATCATTAGGCCAGAGTACGAGTCTAAAACCTTAGCTATTAGGCCAGATTAAGAGTTAAGACTTTAACCAGTAGGCCAGAGTAAGAATTAAGACCTTAGTCATTAGGCCAGAGTACGAGTCTAAAACCTTAGCTATTAGGCCAGAGTGAGAGTTAAGACCTTAACCATTAGGCCAGAGTAAGAGTTAAGACCTTAACCATTAGGCCAGAGTACGAGTCTAAGACCTTAGCTATTAAGCCAGAGTAAGAGTTGAGACCTTAGCTATCAGGCCAGAGTAAGATTTAAGACCTTAGCTATTAGGCCAGAGTAAGAGTTAAGACCTTAACCAGTAGGCCAGAGTAAGAGTTAAGACCTTAACCATTAGGCCAGAGTACGAGTCTAAGCCCTTACCTATTAGGCCAGAGTAAGAGTTAAGACCTTAACCAATTGGCCAGTGTAAGAGTTAAGACCTTAACCATTAGGCCAGAGTATGAGTCTAGGACCTTAGCTATTAGGCCAGAGTAAGAGTTAAGACCTTAGCTATTAGGCCAGAGTAAGAGTTAAGACCTTAACCAGTAGGCCAGAGTAGAAGTTAAGACCTTAACCAGTAGGCCAAAGTAAGAGTTAAGACCTTAACCAGTATTCCAGAGTAAGAGTTAAGACCTTGACCAGTAGGCCAGAGTACGAGTCTAAGACCTGAGCTATTAGGCCAGAGTACCAGTCTAAGACCTTAGCTATTAGGCCAGAGTAAGAGTTAAGACCTTAAACATTAGGCCAGAGTATGAGTCTACGACCTTAGCTATTAGGCCAGAGTAAGAGTTAAGACCTTAGCTATTAGGCCAGAGTAAGAGTTAAGACCTTAACCAGTAGGCCAAAGTAAGAGTTAAGACCTTAACCAGTAGGCCAGAGTAAGAGTCTAAGACCTTAGCTATTAGGCCAGAGTACGAGTCTAAGACCTTAGCTATTAGGCCAGAGTAAGAGTTAAGACCTTAACCAGTAGGCCAGAGTAAGAGTTAAGACCTTAATCATTAGGCCAGAGTACGAGTCTAAAACCTTAGCTATTAGGCCAGATTAAGAGTTAAGACCTTAAACAGTAGGCCAGAGTAAGAGTTAAGACCTTAATCATTAGGCCAGAGTACGAGTCTAAAACCTTAGCTATTAGGCCAGAGTAAGAGTTAAGACCTTAACCATTAGGCCAGATTAAGAGTCTAATATCTTTGCTATTAGGCCAGAGTAAGAGTTAGGACCTTAGCTATTAGGCCAGAGTAAGAGTTAAGACCTTAACCAGTAGGCCAGAGTAAGAGTTAATACCTTAACCATTAGGCCAGAGTACGAGTCTAAGACCTTAGCTATTAGGCCAGAGTAAGAGTTAAGACCTTAACCAGTAGGCCAGAGTAAGAGTTAAGACCATAATCATTAGGCCAGAGTACGTTTCTAAAACCTTAGCTATTAGGCCAGAGTAAGAGTTAAGACCTTAGCTATTAGGCCAGAGTAAGAGTTAAGACCTTAACCAGTAGGCCAGAGTACGAGTCTAAGACCTTAGCTATTAGGCCAGAGTAAGAGTTAAGACCTTAACCACTAGGCCAAAGTAAGAGTTAAGACCATAACCTGTAGGCCATAGTATGAGTCTAAGACCTTAGCTATTAGGCCAGAGTAAGAGTTAAGACCTTAGCCATTAGGCCAGATTACGAGTCTAAGATCTTTGCTATTAGGCCATAGTAAGATTTAAGACCTTAGCTATTAGGCCAGAGTAAGAGGTAAGACCTTAACCAGTAGGCCAGAGTAAGAGTTAAGACCTTAACCATTAGGCCAGAGTACGAGTCTAAGACCTTAGCTATTAGGCCAGAGTAAGAGTTAAGACCTTAACCATTAGGCCAGAGTATGAGTCTAAGACCTTAGCTATTAGGCCAGAGTAAGAGTTAAGACCATAACCAGTAGGCCAGAGTAAGAGTTAAGACCTTAACCATTAGGCCAGAGTACGAGTCCAAGAACTTAGCTATTCGGCCAGAGTAAGAGTTAAGACCTTAGCTATTAGGCCAGCGTAAGAGTTAAGACCTTAGCTAATAGGCCAGAGTAAGAGTTAAGACCTTAACCAGTAGGCCAAAGTAAGAGTTAAGACCTTAACGAGTAGGCCAGAGTAAGAGTCTAAGACCTTAGCTATTAGGCCATAGTACGAGTCTAAGACCTTAGCTATTAGGCCAGAGTAAGAGTTAAGACCTTAACCAGTAGGCCAGAGTAAGAGTTAAGACCTTAACCTGTAGGCCATAGTAAGAGTCTAAGACCTTAGCTATTAGGCCAGAGTAAGAGTTAAGACCTTAACTATTAGGCCAGAGTAAGAGTTAAGACCTTAACCATTAGGCCAGATTACGAGTCTAAGACCTTTGCTATTAGGCCAGAGTAAGAGTTAAGACCTTAGCTATTAGGCCAGAGTAAGAGTTAAGACCTTAACCAGTAGGCCAGAGTAAGAGTTAAGACCTTAACCATTAGGCCAGAGTACGCATCTAAGCCCTTAGCTATTAGGCCAGAGTAAGAGTTAAGACCTTAACCAGTAGGCCAGAGTAAGAGTTAAGACCTTAACCATTAGGCCAGAGTACGAGTCTAAGACCTTAGCTATTAGGCCAGAGTAAGAGTTAAGACCTTATCTATTAGGCCAGAGTAAGAGTTAAGACCTTAGCTATTAGGCCAGAGTAAGAGTTAAGACCTTAGTTATTAGGCCAGAGTAAGAGTTAAGACATTAACCAATAGGCCAGAGTAAGAGTTAAGACCTTAACCATTAGGCCAGAGTACCAGTCTAAGACCTTAGATATTAGGCCAGAGTAAGAGTTAAGACCTTAACCAATAGGCCAGAGTAAGAGTTAAGACCTTAACCATTAGGCCAGAGTACGAGTCTAATACCTTAGCTATTCGGCCAGAGTAAGAGTTAAGACCTTAGCTATTAGGCCAGAGTAAGAGTTAAGACCTTAACCATTAGGCCAGAGTACGAGTCTAAGACCTTAGCTATTCGGCCAGAGTAAGAGTTAAGACCTTAGCTATTAGGCCAGAGTAAGAGTTAAGACCTTAACCATTAGGCCAGAGTACGAGTCTAAGACCTAAGCTATTCGGCCAGAGTAAGAGTTAAGACCTTAGCTATTAGGCCAGCGTAAGAGTTAAGACCTTAGCTATTAGGCCAGAGTAAGAGTTAAGACCTTAACCAGTAGGCCAAAGTAAGAGTTAAGACCTTAACCAGTAGGCCAGAGTAAGAGTCTAAGACCATAGCTATTAAGCCAGAGTACGAGTCTAAGACCTTAGCTATTAGGCCAGAGTAAGAGTTAGGACCTTAACCAGTAGGCCAGAGTAAGAGTTAAGACCTTAATCATTAGGCCAGAGTACGAGTCTAAGACCTTAGCTATTAGGCCAGAGTAAGAGTTAAGACCTTAGCTATTAGGCCAGAGTACGAGTCTAAGACCTTAGCTATTAGGCCAGAGTAAGATTTAAGACCTTAGCTATTAGGCCAGAGTAAGAGTTAAGACCTTAACCAGTAGGCCAGGGTAGGAGTTAAGACCTTAACCAGTAGGCCAAAGTAAGAGTTAAGACCTTAACCAGTATTCCAGAGTAAGAGTTAAGACCTTGACCAGTAGGCCAGAGTACGAGTCGAAGACCTTAGCTATTAGGCCAGAGTACGAGTTAAGACCTTAACCAGTAGGTCAGAGTACGAGTCTAAGACCTTAGCTATTAGGCCAGAGTACCAGTCTAAGACCTTAGCTATTAGGCCAGAGTAAGAGTTAAGACCTTAAACATTAGGCCAGAGTATGAGTCTAAGACCTTGGCTATTAGGCCAGAGTAAGAGTTAAGACCTTAGCTATTAGGCCAGAGTAAGAGTTAAGACCGTAACCATTAGGCCAGAGTACAACTCTAAGACCTTAGCTATTCGGCCAGAGTAAGAGTTAAGACCTTAGGTATTAGGCCAGCATAAGAGTTAAGACCTTAGCTATTAGGCCAGAGTAGGAGTTAAGACCTTAACCAGTAGGCCAGAGTAAGAGTTAAGACCTTAACCAGTAGGCCAGAGTAAGAGTCTAAGACCTTAGCTTTTAGGCCAGAGTAAGAGTTAAGACCTTAACCATTAGGCAAGAGTACGAGTCTAAGACCTTAGCTATTAGGCCAGAGTAAGAGTTAGGACCTTAGCTATTAAGCCAGAGTAAGAGTTAAGACCTTAACCATTAGGCCAGATTACGAGTCTAATACCTTTGCTATTAGGCCAGAGTAAGAGTTAAGACCTTAGCTATTAGGCCAGAGTAAGAGTTAAGACCTTAACCAGTAGGCCAGAGTAAGAGTTAAGACCTTAGCTATTAGGCCAGAGTAAGAGTTAAGACCTTAACCAGTAGGCCAGAGTAAGAGTTAAGACCTTACCTATTAGGCCAGAGTAAGAGTTAAGACCTTAACCAGTAGGCCAGAGTAAGAGTTAAGACCTTAACCATTAGGCCAGAGTATGAGTCTAAGACCTTAGCTATTAGGCCAGAGTAAGAGTTAAGACCTTAACCATTAGGCCAGAGTATGAGTCTAAGACCTTAGCTATTAGGCCAGAGTAAGAGTTAGGACCGTAACCATTAGGCCAGAGTAGAACTCTAAGACCTTAGCTATTCGGCCAGAGTAAGAGTTAAGACCTTAGGTATTAGGCCAGCGTAAGAGTTAAGACCTTAGCTATTAGGCCAGAGTAAGAGTTAAGACCTTAACCAGTAGGCCAGAGTAAGAGTTAAGACCTTAACCAGTAGGCCAGAGTAAGAGTCTAAGACCTTAGCTATTAGGCCAGAGTAAGAGTTAAGACCTTAACCATTAGGCCAGATTACAAGTCTAATACCTTTGCTATTAGGCCAGAGTAAGAGTTAAGACCTTAGCTATTAGGCCAGAGTAAGAGTTAAGACCTTAACCAGTAGGCCAGAGTAAGAGTTAAGACCTTAACCATTAGACCAGAGTACGAGTCTAAGCCCTTACCTATTAGGCCAGAGTAAGAGTTAAGACCTTAACCAGTAGGCCAGAGTAAGAGTTAAGACCTTAACCATTAGGCCAGAGTATGAGTGTAAGACCTTAGCTATAAGGCCAGAGTAAGAGTTAAGACCTTAACCAATAGGCCAGAGTAAGAGTTAAGACCTTAACCATTAGGCAAGAGTATGAGTCTAAGACTTTAGCTATTAGGCCAGAGTAAGAGTTAAGACCTTAACCATTAGGCCAGAGTACGACTCTAAGACCTTAGCTATTCGGCCAGAGTAAGAGTTAAGACCTTAACCAGTAGGCCAGAGTAAGAGTTAAGACCTTAACCAGTAGGCCAGAGTAAGAGTCTAAGACCTTAGCTATTAGGCCAGAGTAAGAGTTAAGACCTTAGCTATTAGGCCAGAGTAAGAGTTAAGACCTTAACCAGTAGGCCAGAGTAAGAGTTAAGACCTTAACCAGTAGGCCAGAGTAAGTCTAAGACCTTAGCTATTAGGCAGAGTAAGAGTTAAGACCTTAACCAGTAGGCCAGAGTAAGAGTTAAGACCTTAACCAGTAGGCCAGAGTAAGAGTCTAAGACCTTAGCTATTAGGCCAGAGTAAGAGTCTAAGACCTCAGCTATTAGGCCAGAGTAAGAGTTAAGACCTTAACCAGTAGGCCAGAGTAAGAGTTAAGACCTTAATCATTAGGCCAGAGTACGAGTCTAAAACCTTAGCTATTAGGCCAGATTAAGAGTTAAGACTTTAACCAGTAGGCCAGAGTAAGAATTAAGACCTTAGTCATTAGGCCAGAGTACGAGTCTAAAACCTTAGCTATTAGGCCAGAGTGAGAGTTAAGACCTTAACCATTAGGCCAGAGTAAGAGTTAAGACCTTAACCATTAGGCCAGAGTACGAGTCTAAGACCTTAGCTATTAAGCCAGAGTAAGAGTTGAGACCTTAGCTATCAGGCCAGAGTAAGATTTAAGACCTTAGCTATTAGGCCAGAGTAAGAGTTAATACCTTAACCAGTAGGCCAGAGTAAGAGTTAAGACCTTAACCATTAGGCCAGAGTACGAGTCTAAGCCCTTACCTATTAGGCCAGAGTAAGAGTTAAGACCTTAACCAATTGGCCAGTGTAAGAGTTAAGACCTTAACCATTAGGCCAGAGTATGAGTCTAGGACCTTAGCTATTAGGCCAGAGTAAGAGTTAAGACCTTAGCTATTAGGCCAGAGTAAGAGTTAAGACCTTAACCAGTAGGCCAGAGTAGAAGTTAAGACCTTAACCAGTAGGCCAAAGTAAGAGTTAAGACCTTAACCAGTATTCCAGAGTAAGAGTTAAGACCTTGACCAGTAGGCCAGAGTACGAGTCTAAGACCTGAGCTATTAGGCCAGAGTACCAGTCTAAGACCTTAGCTATTAGGCCAGAGTAAGAGTTAAGACCTTAAACATTAGGCCAGAGTATGAGTCTACGACCTTAGCTATTAGGCCAGAGTAAGAGTTAAGACCTTAGCTATTAGGCCAGAGTAAGAGTTAAGACCTTAACCAGTAGGCCAAAGTAAGAGTTAAGACCTTAACCAGTAGGCCAGAGTAAGAGTCTAAGACCTTAGCTATTAGGCCAGAGTACGAGTCTAAGACCTTAGCTATTAGGCCAGAGTAAGAGTTAAGACCTTAACCAGTAGGCCAGAGTAAGAGTTAAGACCTTAATCATTAGGCCAGAGTACGAGTCTAAAACCTTAGCTATTAGGCCAGATTAAGAGTTAAGACCTTAAACAGTAGGCCAGAGTAAGAGTTAAGACCTTAATCATTAGGCCAGAGTACGAGTCTAAAACCTTAGCTATTAGGCCAGAGTAAGAGTTAAGACCTTAACCATTAGGCCAGATTAAGAGTCTAATATCTTTGCTATTAGGCCAGAGTAAGAGTTAGGACCTTAGCTATTAGGCCAGAGTAAGAGTTAAGACCTTAACCAGTAGGCCAGAGTAAGAGTTAATACCTTAACCATTAGGCCAGAGTACGAGTCTAAGACCTTAGCTATTAGGCCAGAGTAAGAGTTAAGACCTTAACCAGTAGGCCAGAGTAAGAGTTAAGACCATAATCATTAGGCCAGAGTACGATTCTAAAACCTTAGCTATTAGGCCAGAGTAAGAGTTAAGACCTTAGCTATTAGGCCAGAGTAAGAGTTAAGACCTTAACCAGTAGGCCAGAGTACGAGTCTAAGACCTTAGCTATTAGGCCAGAGTAAGAGTTAAGACCTTAACCACTTGGCCAAAGTAAGAGTTAAGACCATAACCTGTAGGCCATAGTATGAGTCTAAGACCTTAGCTATTAGGCCAGAGTAAGAGTTAAGACCTTAGCCATTAGGCCAGATTACGAGTCTAAGATCTTTGCTATTAGGCCATAGTAAGATTTAAGACCTTAGCTATTAGGCCAGAGTAAGAGGTAAGACCTTAACCAGTAGGCCAGAGTAAGAGTTAAGACCTTAACCATTAGGCCAGAGTACGAGTCTAATACCTTAGCTATTAGGCCAGAGTAAGAGTTAAGACCTTAACCATTAGGCCAGAGTATGAGTCTAAGACCTTAGCTATTAGGCCAGAGTAAGAGTTAAGACCATAACCAGTAGGCCAGAGTAAGAGTTAAGACCTTAACCATTAGGCCAGAGTACGAGTCCAAGAACTTAGCTATTCGGCCAGAGTAAGAGTTAAGACCTTAGCTATTAGGCCAGCGTAAGAGTTAAGACCTTAGCTAATAGGCCAGAGTAAGAGTTAAGACCTTAACCAGTAGGCCAAAGTAAGAGTTAAGACCTTAACGAGTAGGCCAGAGTAAGAGTCTAAGACCTTAGCTATTAGGCCATAGTACGAGTCTAAGACCTTAGCTATTAGGCCAGAGTAAGAGTTAAGACCTTAACCAGTAGGCCAGAGTAAGAGTTAAGACCTTAACCTGTAGGCCATAGTAAGAGTCTAAGACCTTAGCTATTAGGCCAGAGTAAGAGTTAAGACCTTAACTATTAGGCCAGAGTAAGAGTTAAGACCTTAACCATTAGGCCAGATTACGAGTCTAAGACCTTTGCTATTAGGCCAGAGTAAGAGTTAAGACCTTAGCTATTAGGCCAGCGTAAGAGTTAAGACCTTAGCTATTAGGCCAGAGTAAGAGTTAAGACCTTAACCAGTAGGCCAAAGTAAGAGTTAAGACCTTAACCAGTAGGCCAGAGTAAGAGTCTAAGACCATAGCTATTAGGCCAGAGTACGAGTCTAAGACCTTAGCTATTAGGCCAGAGTAAGAGTTAGGACCTTAACCAGTAGGCCAGAGTAAGAGTTAAGACCTTAATCATTAGGCCAGAGTACGAGTCTAAGACCTTAGCTATTAGGCCAGAGTAAGAGTTAAGACCTTAGCTATTAGGCCAGAGTACGAGTCTAAGACCTTAGCTATTAGGCCAGAGTAAGATTTAAGACCTTAGCTATTAGGCCAGAGTAAGAGTTAAGACCTTAACCAGTAGGCCAGGGTAGGAGTTAAGACCTTAACCAGTAGGCCAAAGTAAGAGTTAAGACCTTAACCAGTATTCCAGAGTAAGAGTTAAGACCTTGACCAGTAGGCCAGAGTACGAGTCGAAGACCTTAGCTATTAGGCCAGAGTACGAGTTAAGACCTTAACCAGTAGGTCAGAGTACGAGTCTAAGACCTTAGCTATTAGGCCAGAGTACCAGTCTAAGACCTTAGCTATTAGGCCAGAGTAAGAGTTAAGACCTTAAACATTAGGCCAGAGTATGAGTCTAAGACCTTGGCTATTAGGCCAGAGTAAGAGTTAAGACCTTAGCTATTAGGCCAGAGTAAGAGTTAAGACCGTAACCATTAGGCCAGAGTACAACTCTAAGACCTTAGCTATTCGGCCAGAGTAAGAGTTAAGACCTTAGGTATTAGGCCAGCATAAGAGTTAAGACCTTAGCTATTAGGCCAGAGTAAGAGTTAAGACCTTAACCAGTAGGCCAGAGTAAGAGTTAAGACCTTAACCAGTAGGCCAGAGTAAGAGTCTAAGACCTTAGCTTTTAGGCCAGAGTAAGAGTTAAGACCTTAACCATTAGGCCAGAGTACGAGTCTAAGACCTTAGCTATTAGGCCAGAGTAAGAGTTAGGACCTTAGCTATTAAGCCAGAGTAAGAGTTAAGACCTTAACCATTAGGCCAGATTACGAGTCTAATACCTTTGCTATTAGGCCAGAGTAAGAGTTAAGACCTTAGCTATTAGGCCAGAGTAAGAGTTAAGACCTTAACCAGTAGGCCAGAGTAAGAGTTAAGACCTTAGCTATTAGGCCAGAGTAAGAGTTAAGACCTTAACCAGTAGGCCAGAGTAAGAGTTAAGACCTTACCTATTAGGCCAGAGTAAGAGTTAAGACCTTAACCAGTAGGCCAGAGTAAGAGTTAAGACCTTAACCATTAGGCCAGAGTATGAGTCTAAGACCTTAGCTATTAGGCCAGAGTAAGAGTTAAGACCTTAACCATTAGGCCAGAGTATGAGTCTAAGACCTTAGCTATTAGGCCAGAGTAAGAGTTAGGACCGTAACCATTAGGCCAGAGTAGAACTCTAAGACCTTAGCTATTCGGCCAGAGTAAGAGTTAAGACCTTAGGTATTAGGCCAGCGTAAGAGTTAAGACCTTAGCTATTAGGCCAGAGTAAGAGTTAAGACCTTAACCAGTAGGCCAGAGTAAGAGTTAAGACCTTAACCAGTAGGCCAGAGTAAGAGTCTAAGACCTTAGCTATTAGGCCAGAGTAAGAGTTAAGACCTTAACCATTAGGCCAGATTACAAGTCTAATACCTTTGCTATTAGGCCAGAGTAAGAGTTAAGACCTTAGCTATTAGGCCAGAGTAAGAGTTAAGACCTTAACCAGTAGGCCAGAGTAAGAGTTAAGACCTTAACCATTAGGCCAGAGTACGAGTCTAAGCCCTTACCTATTAGGCCAGAGTAAGAGTTAAGACCTTAACCAGTAGGCCAGAGTAAGAGTTAAGACCTTAACCATTAGGCCAGAGTATGAGTCTAAGACCTTAGCTATAAGGCCAGAGTAAGAGTTAAGACCTTAACCAATAGGCCAGAGTAAGAGTTAAGACCTTAACCATTAGGCAAGAGTATGAGTCTAAGACTTTAGCTATTAGGCCAGAGTAAGAGTTAAGACCTTAACCATTAGGCCAGAGTACGACTCTAAGACCTTAGCTATTCGGCCAGAGTAAGAGTTAAGACCTTAACCAGTAGGCCAGAGTAAGAGTTAAGACCTTAACCAGTAGGCCAGAGTAAGAGTCTAAGACCTTAGCTATTAGGCCAGAGTAAGAGTTAAGACCTTAGCTATTAGGCCAGAGTAAGAGTTAAGACCTTAACCAGTAGGCCAGAGTAAGAGTTAAGACCTTAACCAGTAGGCCAGAGTAAGTCTAAGACCTTAGCTATTAGGCAGAGTAAGAGTTAAGACCTTAACCAGTAGGCCAGAGTAAGAGTTAAGACCTTAACCAGTAGGCCAGAGTAAGAGTCTAAGACCTTAGCTATTAGGCCAGAGTAAGAGTCTAAGACCTTAGCTATTAGGCCAGAGTAAGAGTTAAGACCTTAACCAGTAGGCCAGAGTAAGAGTTAAGACCTTAATCATTAGGCCAGAGTACGAGTCTAAAACCTTAGCTATTAGGCCAGATTAAGAGTTAAGACTTTAACCAGTAGGCCAGAGTAAGAATTAAGACCTTAGTCATTAGGCCAGAGTACGAGTCTAAAACCTTAGCTATTAGGCCAGAGTGAGAGTTAAGACCTTAACCATTAGGCCAGAGTAAGAGTTAAGACCTTAACCATTAGGCCAGAGTACGAGTCTAAGACCTTAGCTATTAAGCCAGAGTAAGAGTTGAGACCTTAGCTATCAGGCCAGAGTAAGATTTAAGACCTTAGCTATTAGGCCAGAGTAAGAGTTAAGACCTTAACCAGTAGGCCAGAGTAAGAGTTAAGACCTTAACCATTAGGCCAGAGTACGAGTCTAAGCCCTTACCTATTAGGCCAGAGTAAGAGTTAAGACCTTAACCAATTGGCCAGTGTAAGAGTTAAGACCTTAACCATTAGGCCAGAGTATGAGTCTAGGACCTTAGCTATTAGGCCAGAGTAAGAGTTAAGACCTTAGCTATTAGGCCAGAGTAAGAGTTAAGACCTTAACCAGTAGGCCAGAGTAGAAGTTAAGACCTTAACCAGTAGGCCAAAGTAAGAGTTAAGACCTTAACCAGTATTCCAGAGTAAGAGTTAAGACCTTGACCAGTAGGCCAGAGTACGAGTCTAAGACCTGAGCTATTAGGCCAGAGTACCAGTCTAAGACCTTAGCTATTAGGCCAGAGTAAGAGTTAAGACCTTAAACATTAGGCCAGAGTATGAGTCTACGACCTTAGCTATTAGGCCAGAGTAAGAGTTAAGACCTTAGCTATTAGGCCAGAGTAAGAGTTAAGACCTTAACCAGTAGGCCAAAGTAAGAGTTAAGACCTTAACCAGTAGGCCAGAGTAAGAGTCTAAGACCTTAGCTATTAGGCCAGAGTACGAGTCTAAGACCTTAGCTATTAGGCCAGAGTAAGAGTTAAGACCTTAACCAGTAGGCCAGAGTAAGAGTTAAGACCTTAATCATTAGGCCAGAGTACGAGTCTAAAACCTTAGCTATTAGGCCAGATTAAGAGTTAAGACCTTAAACAGTAGGCCAGAGTAAGAGTTAAGACCTTAATCATTAGGCCAGAGTACGAGTCTAAAACCTTAGCTATTAGGCCAGAGTAAGAGTTAAGACCTTAACCATTAGGCCAGATTAAGAGTCTAATATCTTTGCTATTAGGCCAGAGTAAGAGTTAGGACCTTAGCTATTAGGCCAGAGTAAGAGTTAAGACCTTAACCAGTAGGCCAGAGTAAGAGTTAATACCTTAACCATTAGGCCAGAGTACGAGTCTAAGACCTTAGCTATTAGGCCAGAGTAAGAGTTAAGACCTTAACCAGTAGGCCAGAGTAAGAGTTAAGACCATAATCATTAGGCCAGAGTACGATTCTAAAACCTTAGCTATTAGGCCAGAGTAAGAGTTAAGACCTTAGCTATTAGGCCAGAGTAAGAGTTAAGACCTTAACCAGTAGGCCAGAGTACGAGTCTAAGACCTTAGCTATTAGGCCAGAGTAAGAGTTAAGACCTTAACCACTTGGCCAAAGTAAGAGTTAAGACCATAACCTGTAGGCCATAGTATGAGTCTAAGACCTTAGCTATTAGGCCAGAGTAAGAGTTAAGACCTTAGCCATTAGGCCAGATTACGAGTCTAAGATCTTTGCTATTAGGCCATAGTAAGATTTAAGACCTTAGCTATTAGGCCAGAGTAAGAGGTAAGACCTTAACCAGTAGGCCAGAGTAAGAGTTAAGACCTTAACCATTAGGCCAGAGTACGAGTCTAATACCTTAGCTATTAGGCCAGAGTAAGAGTTAAGACCTTAACCATTAGGCCAGAGTATGAGTCTAAGACCTTAGCTATTAGGCCAGAGTAAGAGTTAAGACCATAACCAGTAGGCCAGAGTAAGAGTTAAGACCTTAACCATTAGGCCAGAGTACGAGTCCAAGAACTTAGCTATTCGGCCAGAGTAAGAGTTAAGACCTTAGCTATTAGGCCAGTGTAAGAGTTAAGACCTTAGCTAATAGGCCAGAGTAAGAGTTAAGACCTTAACCAGTAGGCCAAAGTAAGAGTTAAGCCCTTAACGAGTAGGCCAGAGTAAGAGTCTAAGACCTTAGCTATTAGGCCATAGTACGAGTCTAAGACCTTAGCTATTAGCCCAGAGTAAGAGTTAAGACCTTAACCAGTAGGCCAGAGTAAGAGTTAAGACCTTAACCTGTAGGCCATAGTAAGAGTCTAAGACCTTAGCTATTAGGCCAGAGTAAGAGTTAAGACCTTAACTATTAGGCCAGAGTAAGAGTTAAGACCTTAACCATTAGGCCAGATTACGAGTCTAAGACCTTTGCTATTAGGCCAGAGTAAGAGTTAAGACCTTAGCTATTAGGCCAGAGTAAGAGTTAAGACCTTAACCAGTAGGCCAGAGTAAGAGTTAAGACCTTAACCATTAGGCCAGAGTACGCATCTAAGCCCTTAGCTATTAGGCCAGAGTAAGAGTTAAGACCTTAACCAGTAGGCCAGAGTAAGAGTTAAGACCTTAACCATTAGGCCAGAGTACGAGTCTAAGACCTTAGCTATTAGGCCAGAGTAAGAGTTAAGACCTTATCTATTAGGCCAGAGTAAGAGTTAAGACCTTAGCTATTAGGCCAGAGTAAGAGTTAAGACCTTAGTTATTAGGCCAGAGTAAGAGTTAAGACATTAACCAATAGGCCAGAGTAAGAGTTAAGACCTTAACCATTAGGCCAGAGTACCAGTCTAAGACCTTAGATATTAGGCCAGAGTAAGAGTTAAGACCTTAACCAATAGGCCAGAGTAAGAGTTAAGACCTTAACCATTAGGCCAGAGTACGAGTCTAATACCTTAGCTATTCGGCCAGAGTAAGAGTTAAGACCTTAGCTATTAGGCCAGAGTAAGAGTTAAGACCTTAACCATTAGGCCAGAGTACGAGTCTAAGACCTTAGCTATTCAGCCAGAGTAAGAGTTAAGACCTTAGCTATTAGGCCAGAGTAAGAGTTAAGACCTTAACCATTAGGCCAGAGTACGAGTCTAAGACCTAAGCTATTCGGCCAGAGTAAGAGTTAAGACCTTAGCTATTAGGCCAGCGTAAGAGTTAAGACCTTAGCTATTAGGCCAGAGTAAGAGTTAAGACCTTAACCAGTAGGCCAAAGTAAGAGTTAAGACCTTAACCAGTAGGCCAGAGTAAGAGTCTAAGACCATAGCTATTAGGCCAGAGTACGAGTCTAAGACCTTAGCTATTAGGCCAGAGTAAGAGTTAGGACCTTAACCAGTAGGCCAGAGTAAGAGTTAAGACCTTAATCATTAGGCCAGAGTACGAGTCTAAGACCTTAGCTATTAGGCCAGAGTAAGAGTTAAGACCTTAGCTATTAGGCCAGAGTACGAGTCTAAGACCTTAGCTATTAGGCCAGAGTAAGATTTAAGACCTTAGCTATTAGGCCAGAGTAAGAGTTAAGACCTTAACCAGTAGGCCAGGGTAGGTGTTAAGACCTTAACCAGTAGGCCAAAGTAAGAGTTAAGACCTTAACCAGTATTCCAGAGTAAGAGTTAAGACCTTGACCAGTAGGCCAGAGTACGAGTCGAAGACCTTAGCTATTAGGCCAGAGTACGAGTTAAGACCTTAACCAGTAGGTCAGAGTACGAGTCTAAGACCTTAGCTATTAGGCCAGAGTACCAGTCTAAGACCTTAGCTATTAGGCCAGAGTAAGAGTTAAGACCTTAAACATTAGGCCAGAGTATGAGTCTAAGACCTTGGCTATTAGGCCAGAGTAAGAGTTAAGACCTTAGCTATTAGGCCAGAGTAAGAGTTAAGACCGTAACCATTAGGCCAGAGTACAACTCTAAGACCTTAGCTATTCGGCCAGAGTAAGAGTTAAGACCTTAGGTATTAGGCCAGCGTAAGAGTTAAGACCTTAGCTATTAGGCCAGAGTAAGAGTTAAGACCTTAACCAGTAGGCCAGAAAAAGAGTTAAGACCTTAACCAGTAGGCCAGAGTAAGAGTCTAAGACCTTAGCTTTTAGGCCAGAGTAAGAGTTAAGACCTTAACCATTAGGCCAGAGTACGAGTCTAAGACCTTAGCTATTAGGCCAGAGTAAGAGTTAGGACCTTAGCTATTAAGCCAGAGTAAGAGTTAAGACCTTAACCATTAGGCCAGATTACGAGTCTAATACCTTTGCTATTAGGCCAGAGTAAGAGTTAAGACCTTAGCTATTAGGCCAGAGTAAGAGTTAAGACCTTAACCAGTAGGCCAGAGTAAGAGTTAAGACCTTAGCTATTAGGCCAGAGTAAGAGTTAAGACCTTAACCAGTAGGCCAGAGTAAGAGTTAAGACCTTACCTATTAGGCCAGAGTAAGAGTTAAGACCTTAACCAGTAGGCCAGAGTAAGAGTTAAGACCTTAACCATTAGGCCAGAGTATGAGTCTAAGACCTTAGCTATTAGGCCAGAGTAAGAGTTAAGACCTTAACCATTAGGCCAGAGTATGAGTCTAAGACCTTAGCTATTAGGCCAGAGTAAGAGTTAGGACCGTAACCATTAGGCCAGAGTAGAACTCTAAGACCTTAGCTATTCGGCCAGAGTAAGAGTTAAGACCTTAGGTATTAGGCCAGCGTAAGAGTTAAGACCTTAGCTATTAGGCCAGAGTAAGAGTTAAGACCTTAACCAGTAGGCCAGAGTAAGAGTTAAGACCTTAACCAGTAGGCCAGAGTAAGAGTCTAAGACCTTAGCTATTAGGCCAGAGTAAGAGTTAAGACCTTAACCATTAGGCCAGATTACGAGTCTAAGACCTTAGCTATTAGGCCAGAGTAAGAGTTAGGACCTTAGCTATTAGGCCAGAGTAAGAGTTAAGACCTTAACCATTAGGCCAGATTACGAGTCTAATACCTTTGCTATTAGGCCAGAGTAAGAGTTAAGACCTTAGCTATTAGGCCAGAGTAAGAGTTAAGACTTTAACCAGTAGGCCAGAGTAAGAGTTAAGACCTTACCTATTAGGCCAGAGTAAGAGTTAAGACCTTAACCAGTAGGCCAGAGTAAGAGTTAAGACCTTAACCATTAGGCCAGAGTATGAGTCTAAGACCTTAGCTATTAGGCCAGAGTAAGAGTTAAGACCTTAACCAGTAGGCCAGAGTAAGAGTCTAAGACCTTAGCTATTAGGCCAGAGTAAGAGTTAAGACCTTAACCATTAGGCCAGAGTACCAGTCTAAGACCTTAGCTATTAGGCCAGAGTAAGAGTTAGAACCTTAGCTATTAGGCCAGAGTAAGAGTTAAGGCCTTAACCATTAGGCCAGATTACGAGTCTAATACCTTTGCTATTAGGCCAGAGTAAGAGTTAAGACCTTAGCTATTAGGCCAGAGTAAGAGTTAAGACCTTAACCAGTAGGCCAGAGTAAGAGTTAAGACCTTAACCATTAGGCCAGAGTACGAGTCTAAGCCCTTACCTATTAGGCCAGAGTAAGAGTTAAGACCTTAACCATTAGGCCAGAGTATGAGTCTAAGACCTTAGCTATTAGGCCAGAGTAAGAGTTAAGACCGTAACCATTAGGCCAGAGTACAACTCTAAGACCTTAGCTATTCGGCCAGAGTAAGAGTTAAGACCTTAGGTATTAGGCCAGCGTAAGAGTTAAGACCTTAGCTATTAGGCCAGAGTAAGAGTTAAGACCTTAACCAGTAGGCCAGAGTAAGAGTTAAGACCTTAACCAGTAGGCCAGAGTGAGAGTCTAAGACCTTAGCTATTAGGCCAGAGTAAGAGGTAAGACCTTAACCATTAGGCCAGAGTATGAGTTTAAGACCTTAGCTATTAGGCCAGAGTAAGAGTTAGGACCTTAGCTATTAGGCCAGAGTAAGAGTTAAGACCTTAACCATTAGGCCAGATTACGAGTCTAATAACTTTGCTATTAGGCCAGAGTAAGAGTTAAGACCTTAGCTATTAGGCCAGAGTAAGAGTTAAGACCTTAACCAGTAGGCCAGAGTAAGAGTTAAGACCTTAACCATTAGGCCAGAGTACGAGTCTAAGCCCTTACCTATTAGGCCAGAGTAAGAGTTAAGACCTTAACCAGTAGGCCAGAGTAAGAGTTAAGACCTTAACCATTAGGCCAGAGTATGAGTCTAAGACCTTAGCTATTAGGCCAGAGTAAGAGTTAAGACCTTAACCAATAGGCCAGAGTAAGAGTTAAGACCTTAACCATTAGGCCAGAGTATGAGTCTAAGACTTTAGCTATTAGGCCAGAGTAAGAGTTAAGACCTTAACCAGTAGGCCAGAGTATGAGTCTAAGACCTTAGCTATTCGGCCAGAGTAAGAGTTAAGACCTTAGGTATTAGGCCAGCGTAAGAGTTATGACCTTAGCTATTAGGCCAGAGTAAGAGTTAAGACCTTAACCAGTAGGCCAGAGTAAGAGTTAAGACCTTAACCAGTAGGCCAGAGTAAGAGTCTAAGACCTTAGCTATTAGGCCAGAGTAAGAGTCTAAGACCTTAGCTATTAGGCCAGAGTAAGAGTTAAGACCTTGACCAGTAGGCCAGAGTAAGAGTTAAGACCTTAATCATTAGGCCAGAGTACGAGTCTAAAACCTTAGCTATTAGGCCAGATTAAGAGTTAAGACTTTAACCAGTAGGCCAGAGTAAGAATTAAGACCTTAATCATTAGGCCAGAGTACGAGTCTAAAACCTTAGCTATTAGGCCAGAGTAAGAGTTAAGACCTTAACCATTAGGCCAGAGTAAGAGTTAAGACCTTAACCATAAGGCCAGAGTACGAGTCTAAGCCCTTACCTATTAGGCCAGAGTAAGAGTTAAGACCTTAACCATTAGGCCAGAGTATGAGTCTAAGACCTTAGCTATTAGGCCAGAGTAAGAGTTAAGACCATAACCATTAGGCCAGAGTACAACTCTAAGACCTTAGCTATTCGGCCAGAGTAAGAGTTAAGACCTTAGGTATTAGGCCAGCGTAAGAGTTAAGACCTTAGCTATTAGGCCAGAGTAAGAGTTAAGACCTTAACCAGTAGGCCAGAGTAAGAGTTAAGACCTTAACCAGTAGGCCAGAGTGAGAGTCTAAGACCTTAGCTATTAGGCCAGAGTAAGAGTTAAGACTTTAACCATTAGGCCAGAGTATGAGTTTAAGACCTTAGCTATTAGGCCAGAGTAAGAGTTAGGACCTTAGCTATTAGGCCAGAGTAAGAGTTAAGACCTTAACCATTAGGCCAGATTACGAGTCTAATACCTTTGCTATTAGGCCAGAGTAAGAGTTAAGACCTTAGCTATTAGGCCAGAGTAAGAGTTAAGACCTTAACCAGTAGGCCAGAGTAAGAGTTAAGACCTTAACCATTAGGCCAGAGTACGAGTCTAAGCCCTTACCTATTAGGCCAGAGTAAGAGTTAAGACCTTAACCAGTAGGCCAGAGTAAGAGTTAAGACCTTAACCATTAGGCCAGAGTATGAGTCTAAGACCTTAGCTATTAGGCCAGAGTAAGAGTTAAGACCTTAACCAATAGGCCAGAGTAAGAGTTAAGACCTTAACCATTAGGCCAGAGTATGAGTCTAAGACTTTAGCTATTAGGCCAGAGTAAGAGTTAAGACCTTAACCAGTAGGCCAGAGTATGAGTCTAAGACCTTAGCTATTCGGCCAGAGTAAGAGTTAAGACCTTAGGTATTAGGCCAGCGTAAGAGTTATGACCTTAGCTATTAGGCCAGAGTAAGAGTTAAGACCTTAACCAGTAGGCCAGAGTAAGAGTTAAGACCTTAACCAGTAGGCCAGAGTAAGAGTCTAAGACCTTAGCTATTAGGCCAGAGTAAGAGTCTAAGACCTTAGCTATTAGGCCAGAGTAAGAGTTAAGACCTTGACCAGTAGGCCAGAGTAAGAGTTAAGACCTTAATCATTAGGCCAGAGTACGAGTCTAAAACCTTAGCTATTAGGCCAGATTAAGAGTTAAGACTTTAACCAGTAGGCCAGAGTAAGAATTAAGACCTTAATCATTAGGCCAGAGTACGAGTCTAAAACCTTAGCTATTAGGCCAGAGTAAGAGTTAAGACCTTAACCATTAGGCCAGAGTAAGAGTTAAGACCTTAACCATTAGGCCAGAGTACGAGTCTAAGACCTTAGCTATTAGGCCAGAGTAAGAGTTGAGACCTTAGCTATTAGGCCAGAGTAAGATTTAAGACCTTAGCTATTAGGCCAGAGTAAGAGTTAAGACCTTAACCAGTAGGCCAGAGTAAGAGTTAAGACCTTAACCATTAGGCCAGAGTACGAGTCTAAGCCCTTACCTATTAGGCCAGAGTAAGAGTTAAGACCTTAACCAATAGGCCAGTGTAAGAGTTAAGACCTTAACCATTAGGCCAGAGTATGAGTCTAGGACCTTAGCTATTAGGCCAGAGTAAGAGTTAAGACCTTAGCTATTAGGCCAGAGTAAGAGTTAAGACCTTAACCAGTAGGCCAGAGTAGAAGTTAAGACCTTAACCAGTAGGCCAAAGTAAGAGTTAAGACCTTAACCAGTATTCCAGAGTAAGAGTTAAGACCTTGACCAGTAGGCCAGAGTACGAGTCTAAGACCTGAGCTATTAGGCCAGAGTACGAGTTAAGACCTTAACCAGTAGGTCAGAGTACGAGTCTAAGACCTTAGCTATTAGGCCAGAGTACCAGTCTAAGACCTTAGCTATTAGGCCAGAGTAAGAGTTAAGACCTTAAACATTAGGCCAGAGTATGAGTCTACGGCCTTAGCTATTAGGCCAGAGTAAGAGTTAAGACCTTAGCTATTAGGCCAGAGTAAGAGTTAAGACCTTAACCAGTAGGCCAAAGTAAGAGTTAAGACCTTAACCAGTAGGCCAGAGTAAGAGTCTAAGACCTTAGCTATTAGGCCAGAGTACGAGTCTAAGACCTTGGCTATTAGGCCAGAGTAAGAGTTAAGACCTTAACCAGTAGGCCAGAGTAAGAGTTAAGACCTTAATCATTAGGCCAGAGTACGAGTCTAAAACCTTAGCTATTAGGCCAGATTAAGAGTTAAGACCTTAAACAGTAGGCCAGAGTAAGAGTTAAGACCTTAATCATTAGGCCAGAGTACGAGTCTAAAACCTTAGCTATTAGGCCAGAGTAAGAGTTAAGACCTTAACCATTAGGCCAGATTAAGAGTCTAATATCTTTGCTATTAGGCCAGAGTAAGAGTTAGGACCTTAGCTATTAGGCCAGAGTAAGAGTTAAGACCTTAACCAGTAGGCCAGAGTAAGAGTTAAGACCATAATCATTAGGCCAGAGTACGTTTCTAAAACCTTAGCTATTAGGCCAGAGTAAGAGTTAAGACCTTAGCTATTAGGCCAGAGTAAGAGTTAAGACCTTAACCAGTAGGCCAGAGTACGAGTCTAAGACCTTAGCTATTAGGCCAGAGTAAGAGTTAAGACCTTAACCAGTAGGCCAAAGTAAGAGTTAAGACCTTAACGAGTAGGCCAGAGTAAGAGTCTAAGACCTTAGCTATTAGGCCATAGTACGAGTCTAAGACCTTAGATATTAGGCCAGAGTAAGAGTTAAGACCTTTACCATTAGGCCAGAGTACCAGTCTAAGACCTTAGATATTAGGCCAGAGTAAGAGTTAAGACCTTAACCAATAGGCCAGAGTAAGAGTTAAGACCTTAACCATTAGGCCAGAGTACGAGTCTAAGACCTTAGCTATTCGGCCAGAGTAAGAGTTAAGACCTTAGCTATTAGGCCAGAGTAAGAGTTAAGACCTTAGTTATTAGGCCAGAGTAAGAGTTAAGACATTAACCAATAGGCCAGAGTAAGAGTTAAGACCTTAACCATTAGGCCAGAGTACCAGTCTAAGACCTTAGATATTAGGCCAGAGTAAGAGTTAAGACCTTAACCAATAGGCCAGAGTAAGAGTTAAGACCTTAACCATTAGGCCAGAGTACGAGTCTAATACCTTAGCTATTCGGCCAGAGTAAGAGTTAAGACCTTAGCTATTAGGCCAGAGTAAGAGTTAAGACCTTAACCATTAGGCCAGAGTACGAGTCTAAGACCTTAGCTATTCGGCCAGAGTAAGAGTTAAGACCTTAGCTATTAGGCCAGAGTAAGAGTTAAGACCTTAACCATTAGGCCAGAGTACGAGTCTAAGACCTAAGCTATTCGGCCAGAGTAAGAGTTAAGACCTTAGCTATTAGGCCAGCGTAAGAGTTAAGACCTTAGCTATTAGGCCAGAGTAAGAGTTAAGACCTTAACCAGTAGGCCAAAGTAAGAGTTAAGACCTTAACCAGTAGGCCAGAGTAAGAGTCTAAGACCATAGCTATTAAGCCAGAGTACGAGTCTAAGACCTTAGCTATTAGGCCAGAGTAAGAGTTAGGACCTTAACCAGTAGGCCAGAGTAAGAGTTAAGACCTTAATCATTAGGCCAGAGTACGAGTCTAAGACCTTAGCTATTAGGCCAGAGTAAGAGTTAAGACCTTAGCTATTAGGCCAGAGTACGAGTCTAAGACCTTAGCTATTAGGCCAGAGTAAGATTTAAGACCTTAGCTATTAGGCCAGAGTAAGAGTTAAGACCTTAACCAGTAGGCCAGGGTAGGAGTTAAGACCTTAACCAGTAGGCCAAAGTAAGAGTTAAGACCTTAACCAGTATTCCAGAGTAAGAGTTAAGACCTTGACCAGTAGGCCAGAGTACGAGTCGAAGACCTTAGCTATTAGGCCAGAGTACGAGTTAAGACCTTAACCAGTAGGTCAGAGTACGAGTCTAAGACCTTAGCTATTAGGCCAGAGTACCAGTCTAAGACCTTAGCTATTAGGCCAGAGTAAGAGTTAAGACCTTAAACATTAGGCCAGAGTATGAGTCTAAGACCTTGGCTATTAGGCCAGAGTAAGAGTTAAGACCTTAGCTATTAGGCCAGAGTAAGAGTTAAGACCGTAACCATTAGGCCAGAGTACAACTCTAAGACCTTAGCTATTCGGCCAGAGTAAGAGTTAAGACCTTAGGTATTAGGCCAGCATAAGAGTTAAGACCTTAGCTATTAGGCCAGAGTAGGAGTTAAGACCTTAACCAGTAGGCCAGAGTAAGAGTTAAGACCTTAACCAGTAGGCCAGAGTAAGAGTCTAAGACCTTAGCTTTTAGGCCAGAGTAAGAGTTAAGACCTTAACCATTAGGCCAGAGTACGAGTCTAAGACCTTAGCTATTAGGCCAGAGTAAGAGTTAGGACCTTAGCTATTAAGCCAGAGTAAGAGTTAAGACCTTAACCATTAGGCCAGATTACGAGTCTAATACCTTTGCTATTAGGCCAGAGTAAGAGTTAAGACCTTAGCTATTAGGCCAGAGTAAGAGTTAAGACCTTAACCAGTAGGCCAGAGTAAGAGTTAAGACCTTAGCTATTAGGCCAGAGTAAGAGTTAAGACCTTAACCAGTAGGCCAGAGTAAGAGTTAAGACCTTACCTATTAGGCCAGAGTAAGAGTTAAGACCTTAACCAGTAGGCCAGAGTAAGAGTTAAGACCTTAACCATTAGGCCAGAGTATGAGTCTAAGACCTTAGCTATTAGGCCAGAGTAAGAGTTAAGACCTTAACCATTAGGCCAGAGTATGAGTCTAAGACCTTAGCTATTAGGCCAGAGTAAGAGTTAGGACCGTAACCATTAGGCCAGAGTAGAACTCTAAGACCTTAGCTATTCGGCCAGAGTAAGAGTTAAGACCTTAGGTATTAGGCCAGCGTAAGAGTTAAGACCTTAGCTATTAGGCCAGAGTAAGAGTTAAGACCTTAACCAGTAGGCCAGAGTAAGAGTTAAGACCTTAACCAGTAGGCCAGAGTAAGAGTCTAAGACCTTAGCTATTAGGCCAGAGTAAGAGTTAAGACCTTAACCATTAGGCCAGATTACAAGTCTAATACCTTTGCTATTAGGCCAGAGTAAGAGTTAAGACCTTAGCTATTAGGCCAGAGTAAGAGTTAAGACCTTAACCAGTAGGCCAGAGTAAGAGTTAAGACCTTAACCATTAGACCAGAGTACGAGTCTAAGCCCTTACCTATTAGGCCAGAGTAAGAGTTAAGACCTTAACCAGTAGGCCAGAGTAAGAGTTAAGACCTTAACCTTTAGGCCAGAGTATGAGTCTAAGACCTTAGCTATAAGGCCAGAGTAAGAGTTAAGACCTTAACCAATAGGCCAGAGTAAGAGTTAAGACCTTAACCATTAGGCAAGAGTATGAGTCTAAGACTTTAGCTATTAGGCCAGAGTAAGAGTTAAGACCTTAACCATTAGGCCAGAGTACGACTCTAAGACCTTAGCTATTCGGCCAGAGTAAGAGTTAAGACCTTAACCAGTAGGCCAGAGTAAGAGTTAAGACCTTAACCAGTAGGCCAGAGTAAGAGTCTAAGACCTTAGCTATTAGGCCAGAGTAAGAGTTAAGACTAGGGGTGGGCGGAATTTGCGGAATTAACCTTCGCAAATTATCGCGAGAATGTTTAAAATTATCGCAAACAAGCAGAAATATCGCAAAGATGCGGAAGTTTTTTTCCGGCATGTTCGCGAGATTTTCTGCATGGTTGCGGGTCGCCAACTTACCCATGTGGTTGCTTGCGGGCGCGGCCATCTTGTTTTGAGTTGTTCTCGCGGTGCATGATCGCGAGAAGAAAGACGTGATCGCGCGACGCATGACGTCACTGCGGGCGCGAACTGTCGCGAGACAGCGCAAATGGCTAAAAACAATACAACATCTCATGGAGAACGCGACCGGATCAAGAAAACTTGTCGGCGAACGCAGGGATTCAGGTAAGGCGATCGCGCGCGCGCGAGAATGTATCATTTTACAGCGCGAGCAAGAAACAAATTATCGCCAAGCTGCGGAAACCGGAATTTTTGACATTTTCGCGCTCTCCGCGGAACGCAAAAATGTCAAATTATCGCAATTTCCGCGAACGGAACGAAATTTTTGCCCAGGCCTAGTTAAGACCTTAGCTATTAGGCCAGAGTAAGAGTTAAGACCTTAACCAGTAGGCCAGAGTAAGAGTTAAGACCTTAACCAGTAGGCCAGAGTAAGTCTAAGACCTTAGCTATTAGGCAGAGTAAGAGTTAAGACCTTAACCAGTAGGCCAGAGTAAGAGTTAAGACCTTAACCAGTAGGCCAGAGTAAGAGTCTAAGACCTTAGCTATTAGGCCAGAGTAAGAGTCTAAGACCTTAGCTATTAGGCCAGAGTAAGAGTTAAGACCTTAACCAGTAGGCCAGAGTAAGAGTTAAGACCTTAATCATTAGGCCAGAGTACGAGTCTAAAACCTTAGCTATTAGGCCAGATTAAGAGTTAAGACTTTAACCAGTAGGCCAGAGTAAGAATTAAGACCTTAGTCATTAGGCCAGAGTACGAGTCTAAAACCTTAGCTATTAGGCCAGAGTGAGAGTTAAGACCTTAACCATTAGGCCAGAGTAAGAGTTAAGACCTTAACCATTAGGCCAGAGTACGAGTCTAAGACCTTAGCTATTAAGCCAGAGTAAGAGTTGAGACCTTAGCTATCAGGCCAGAGTAAGATTTAAGACCTTAGCTATTAGGCCAGAGTAAGAGTTAAGACCTTAACCAGTAGGCCAGAGTAAGAGTTAAGACCTTAACCATTAGGCCAGAGTACGAGTCTAAGCCCTTACCTATTAGGCCAGAGTAAGAGTTAAGACCTTAACCAATTGGCCAGTGTAAGAGTTAAGACCTTAACCATTAGGCCAGAGTATGAGTCTAGGACCTTAGCTATTAGGCCAGAGTAAGAGTTAAGACCTTAGCTATTAGGCCAGAGTAAGAGTTAAGACCTTAACCAGTAGGCCAGAGTAGAAGTTAAGACCTTAACCAGTAGGCCAAAGTAAGAGTTAAGACCTTAACCAGTATTCCAGAGTAAGAGTTAAGACCTTGACCAGTAGGCCAGAGTACGAGTCTAAGACCTGAGCTATTAGGCCAGAGTACCAGTCTAAGACCTTAGCTATTAGGCCAGAGTAAGAGTTAAGACCTTAAACATTAGGCCAGAGTATGAGTCTACGACCTTAGCTATTAGGCCAGAGTAAGAGTTAAGACCTTAGCTATTAGGCCAGAGTAAGAGTTAAGACCTTAACCAGTAGGCCAAAGTAAGAGTTAAGACCTTAACCAGTAGGCCAGAGTAAGAGTCTAAGACCTTAGCTATTAGGCCAGAGTACGAGTCTAAGACCTTAGCTATTAGGCCAGAGTAAGAGTTAAGACCTTAACCAGTAGGCCAGAGTAAGAGTTAAGACCTTAATCATTAGGCCAGAGTACGAGTCTAAAACCTTAGCTATTAGGCCAGATTAAGAGTTAAGACCTTAAACAGTAGGCCAGAGTAAGAGTTAAGACCTTAATCATTAGGCCAGAGTACGAGTCTAAAACCTTAGCTATTAGGCCAGAGTAAGAGTTAAGACCTTAACCATTAGGCCAGATTAAGAGTCTAATATCTTTGCTATTAGGCCAGAGTAAGAGTTAGGACCTTAGCTATTAGGCCAGAGTAAGAGTTAAGACCTTAACCAGTAGGCCAGAGTAAGAGTTAATACCTTAACCATTAGGCCAGAGTACGAGTCTAAGACCTTAGCTATTAGGCCAGAGTAAGAGTTAAGACCTTAACCAGTAGGCCAGAGTAAGAGTTAAGACCATAATCATTAGGCCAGAGTACGATTCTAAAACCTTAGCTATTAGGCCAGAGTAAGAGTTAAGACCTTAGCTATTAGGCCAGAGTAAGAGTTAAGACCTTAACCAGTAGGCCAGAGTACGAGTCTAAGACCTTAGCTATTAGGCCAGAGTAAGAGTTAAGACCTTAACCACTTGGCCAAAGTAAGAGTTAAGACCATAACCTGTAGGCCATAGTATGAGTCTAAGACCTTAGCTATTAGGCCAGAGTAAGAGTTAAGACCTTAGCCATTAGGCCAGATTACGAGTCTAAGATCTTTGCTATTAGGCCATAGTAAGATTTAAGACCTTAGCTATTAGGCCAGAGTAAGAGGTAAGACCTTAACCAGTAGGCCAGAGTAAGAGTTAAGACCTTAACCATTAGGCCAGAGTACGAGTCTAATACCTTAGCTATTAGGCCAGAGTAAGAGTTAAGACCTTAACCATTAGGCCAGAGTATGAGTCTAAGACCTTAGCTATTAGGCCAGAGTAAGAGTTAAGACCATAACCAGTAGGCCAGAGTAAGAGTTAAGACCTTAACCATTAGGCCAGAGTACGAGTCCAAGAACTTAGCTATTCGGCCAGAGTAAGAGTTAAGACCTTAGCTATTAGGCCAGCGTAAGAGTTAAGACCTTAGCTAATAGGCCAGAGTAAGAGTTAAGACCTTAACCAGTAGGCCAAAGTAAGAGTTAAGACCTTAACGAGTAGGCCAGAGTAAGAGTCTAAGACCTTAGCTATTAGGCCATAGTACGAGTCTAAGACCTTAGCTATTAGGCCAGAGTAAGAGTTAAGACCTTAACCAGTAGGCCAGAGTAAGAGTTAAGACCTTAACCTGTAGGCCATAGTAAGAGTCTAAGACCTTAGCTATTAGGCCAGAGTAAGAGTTAAGACCTTAACTATTAGGCCAGAGTAAGAGTTAAGACCTTAACCATTAGGCCAGATTACGAGTCTAAGACCTTTGCTATTAGGCCAGAGTAAGAGTTAAGACCTTAGCTATTAGGCCAGCGTAAGAGTTAAGACCTTAGCTATTAGGCCAGAGTAAGAGTTAAGACCTTAACCAGTAGGCCAAAGTAAGAGTTAAGACCTTAACCAGTAGGCCAGAGTAAGAGTCTAAGACCATAGCTATTAGGCCAGAGTACGAGTCTAAGACCTTAGCTATTAGGCCAGAGTAAGAGTTAGGACCTTAACCAGTAGGCCAGAGTAAGAGTTAAGACCTTAATCATTAGGCCAGAGTACGAGTCTAAGACCTTAGCTATTAGGCCAGAGTAAGAGTTAAGACCTTAGCTATTAGGCCAGAGTACGAGTCTAAGACCTTAGCTATTAGGCCAGAGTAAGATTTAAGACCTTAGCTATTAGGCCAGAGTAAGAGTTAAGACCTTAACCAGTAGGCCAGGGTAGGAGTTAAGACCTTAACCAGTAGGCCAAAGTAAGAGTTAAGACCTTAACCAGTATTCCAGAGTAAGAGTTAAGACCTTGACCAGTAGGCCAGAGTACGAGTCGAAGACCTTAGCTATTAGGCCAGAGTACGAGTTAAGACCTTAACCAGTAGGTCAGAGTACGAGTCTAAGACCTTAGCTATTAGGCCAGAGTACCAGTCTAAGACCTTAGCTATTAGGCCAGAGTAAGAGTTAAGACCTTAAACATTAGGCCAGAGTATGAGTCTAAGACCTTGGCTATTAGGCCAGAGTAAGAGTTAAGACCTTAGCTATTAGGCCAGAGTAAGAGTTAAGACCGTAACCATTAGGCCAGAGTACAACTCTAAGACCTTAGCTATTCGGCCAGAGTAAGAGTTAAGACCTTAGGTATTAGGCCAGCATAAGAGTTAAGACCTTAGCTATTAGGCCAGAGTAAGAGTTAAGACCTTAACCAGTAGGCCAGAGTAAGAGTTAAGACCTTAACCAGTAGGCCAGAGTAAGAGTCTAAGACCTTAGCTTTTAGGCCAGAGTAAGAGTTAAGACCTTAACCATTAGGCCAGAGTACGAGTCTAAGACCTTAGCTATTAGGCCAGAGTAAGAGTTAGGACCTTAGCTATTAAGCCAGAGTAAGAGTTAAGACCTTAACCATTAGGCCAGATTACGAGTCTAATACCTTTGCTATTAGGCCAGAGTAAGAGTTAAGACCTTAGCTATTAGGCCAGAGTAAGAGTTAAGACCTTAACCAGTAGGCCAGAGTAAGAGTTAAGACCTTAGCTATTAGGCCAGAGTAAGAGTTAAGACCTTAACCAGTAGGCCAGAGTAAGAGTTAAGACCTTACCTATTAGGCCAGAGTAAGAGTTAAGACCTTAACCAGTAGGCCAGAGTAAGAGTTAAGACCTTAACCATTAGGCCAGAGTATGAGTCTAAGACCTTAGCTATTAGGCCAGAGTAAGAGTTAAGACCTTAACCATTAGGCCAGAGTATGAGTCTAAGACCTTAGCTATTAGGCCAGAGTAAGAGTTAGGACCGTAACCATTAGGCCAGAGTAGAACTCTAAGACCTTAGCTATTCGGCCAGAGTAAGAGTTAAGACCTTAGGTATTAGGCCAGCGTAAGAGTTAAGACCTTAGCTATTAGGCCAGAGTAAGAGTTAAGACCTTAACCAGTAGGCCAGAGTAAGAGTTAAGACCTTAACCAGTAGGCCAGAGTAAGAGTCTAAGACCTTAGCTATTAGGCCAGAGTAAGAGTTAAGACCTTAACCATTAGGCCAGATTACAAGTCTAATACCTTTGCTATTAGGCCAGAGTAAGAGTTAAGACCTTAGCTATTAGGCCAGAGTAAGAGTTAAGACCTTAACCAGTAGGCCAGAGTAAGAGTTAAGACCTTAACCATTAGGCCAGAGTACGAGTCTAAGCCCTTACCTATTAGGCCAGAGTAAGAGTTAAGACCTTAACCAGTAGGCCAGAGTAAGAGTTAAGACCTTAACCATTAGGCCAGAGTATGAGTCTAAGACCTTAGCTATAAGGCCAGAGTAAGAGTTAAGACCTTAACCAATAGGCCAGAGTAAGAGTTAAGACCTTAACCATTAGGCAAGAGTATGAGTCTAAGACTTTAGCTATTAGGCCAGAGTAAGAGTTAAGACCTTAACCATTAGGCCAGAGTACGACTCTAAGACCTTAGCTATTCGGCCAGAGTAAGAGTTAAGACCTTAACCAGTAGGCCAGAGTAAGAGTTAAGACCTTAACCAGTAGGCCAGAGTAAGAGTCTAAGACCTTAGCTATTAGGCCAGAGTAAGAGTTAAGACCTTAGCTATTAGGCCAGAGTAAGAGTTAAGACCTTAACCAGTAGGCCAGAGTAAGAGTTAAGACCTTAACCAGTAGGCCAGAGTAAGTCTAAGACCTTAGCTATTAGGCAGAGTAAGAGTTAAGACCTTAACCAGTAGGCCAGAGTAAGAGTTAAGACCTTAACCAGTAGGCCAGAGTAAGAGTCTAAGACCTTAGCTATTAGGCCAGAGTAAGAGTCTAAGACCTTAGCTATTAGGCCAGAGTAAGAGTTAAGACCTTAACCAGTAGGCCAGAGTAAGAGTTAAGACCTTAATCATTAGGCCAGAGTACGAGTCTAAAACCTTAGCTATTAGGCCAGATTAAGAGTTAAGACTTTAACCAGTAGGCCAGAGTAAGAATTAAGACCTTAGTCATTAGGCCAGAGTACGAGTCTAAAACCTTAGCTATTAGGCCAGAGTGAGAGTTAAGACCTTAACCATTAGGCCAGAGTAAGAGTTAAGACCTTAACCATTAGGCCAGAGTACGAGTCTAAGACCTTAGCTATTAAGCCAGAGTAAGAGTTGAGACCTTAGCTATCAGGCCAGAGTAAGATTTAAGACCTTAGCTATTAGGCCAGAGTAAGAGTTAAGACCTTAACCAGTAGGCCAGAGTAAGAGTTAAGACCTTAACCATTAGGCCAGAGTACGAGTCTAAGCCCTTACCTATTAGGCCAGAGTAAGAGTTAAGACCTTAACCAATTGGCCAGTGTAAGAGTTAAGACCTTAACCATTAGGCCAGAGTATGAGTCTAGGACCTTAGCTATTAGGCCAGAGTAAGAGTTAAGACCTTAGCTATTAGGCCAGAGTAAGAGTTAAGACCTTAACCAGTAGGCCAGAGTAGAAGTTAAGACCTTAACCAGTAGGCCAAAGTAAGAGTTAAGACCTTAACCAGTATTCCAGAGTAAGAGTTAAGACCTTGACCAGTAGGCCAGAGTACGAGTCTAAGACCTGAGCTATTAGGCCAGAGTACCAGTCTAAGACCTTAGCTATTAGGCCAGAGTAAGAGTTAAGACCTTAAACATTAGGCCAGAGTATGAGTCTACGACCTTAGCTATTAGGCCAGAGTAAGAGTTAAGACCTTAGCTATTAGGCCAGAGTAAGAGTTAAGACCTTAACCAGTAGGCCAAAGTAAGAGTTAAGACCTTAACCAGTAGGCCAGAGTAAGAGTCTAAGACCTTAGCTATTAGGCCAGAGTACGAGTCTAAGACCTTAGCTATTAGGCCAGAGTAAGAGTTAAGACCTTAACCAGTAGGCCAGAGTAAGAGTTAAGACCTTAATCATTAGGCCAGAGTACGAGTCTAAAACCTTAGCTATTAGGCCAGATTAAGAGTTAAGACCTTAAACAGTAGGCCAGAGTAAGAGTTAAGACCTTAATCATTAGGCCAGAGTACGAGTCTAAAACCTTAGCTATTAGGCCAGAGTAAGAGTTAAGACCTTAACCATTAGGCCAGATTAAGAGTCTAATATCTTTGCTATTAGGCCAGAGTAAGAGTTAGGACCTTAGCTATTAGGCCAGAGTAAGAGTTAAGACCTTAACCAGTAGGCCAGAGTAAGAGTTAATACCTTAACCATTAGGCCAGAGTACGAGTCTAAGACCTTAGCTATTAGGCCAGAGTAAGAGTTAAGACCTTAACCAGTAGGCCAGAGTAAGAGTTAAGACCATAATCATTAGGCCAGAGTACGATTCTAAAACCTTAGCTATTAGGCCAGAGTAAGAGTTAAGACCTTAGCTATTAGGCCAGAGTAAGAGTTAAGACCTTAACCAGTAGGCCAGAGTACGAGTCTAAGACCTTAGCTATTAGGCCAGAGTAAGAGTTAAGACCTTAACCACTTGGCCAAAGTAAGAGTTAAGACCATAACCTGTAGGCCATAGTATGAGTCTAAGACCTTAGCTATTAGGCCAGAGTAAGAGTTAAGACCTTAGCCATTAGGCCAGATTACGAGTCTAAGATCTTTGCTATTAGGCCATAGTAAGATTTAAGACCTTAGCTATTAGGCCAGAGTAAGAGGTAAGACCTTAACCAGTAGGCCAGAGTAAGAGTTAAGACCTTAACCATTAGGCCAGAGTACGAGTCTAATACCTTAGCTATTAGGCCAGAGTAAGAGTTAAGACCTTAACCATTAGGCCAGAGTATGAGTCTAAGACCTTAGCTATTAGGCCAGAGTAAGAGTTAAGACCATAACCAGTAGGCCAGAGTAAGAGTTAAGACCTTAACCATTAGGCCAGAGTACGAGTCCAAGAACTTAGCTATTCGGCCAGAGTAAGAGTTAAGACCTTAGCTATTAGGCCAGCGTAAGAGTTAAGACCTTAGCTAATAGGCCAGAGTAAGAGTTAAGACCTTAACCAGTAGGCCAAAGTAAGAGTTAAGCCCTTAACGAGTAGGCCAGAGTAAGAGTCTAAGACCTTAGCTATTAGGCCATAGTACGAGTCTAAGACCTTAGCTATTAGCCCAGAGTAAGAGTTAAGACCTTAACCAGTAGGCCAGAGTAAGAGTTAAGACCTTAACCTGTAGGCCATAGTAAGAGTCTAAGACCTTAGCTATTAGGCCAGAGTAAGAGTTAAGACCTTAACTATTAGGCCAGAGTAAGAGTTAAGACCTTAACCATTAGGCCAGATTACGAGTCTAAGACCTTTGCTATTAGGCCAGAGTAAGAGTTAAGACCTTAGCTATTAGGCCAGAGTAAGAGTTAAGACCTTAACCAGTAGGCCAGAGTAAGAGTTAAGACCTTAACCATTAGGCCAGAGTACGCATCTAAGCCCTTAGCTATTAGGCCAGAGTAAGAGTTAAGACCTTAACCAGTAGGCCAGAGTAAGAGTTAAGACCTTAACCATTAGGCCAGAGTACGAGTCTAAGACCTTAGCTATTAGGCCAGAGTAAGAGTTAAGATCTTATCTATTAGGCCAGAGTAAGAGTTAAGACCTTAGCTATTAGGCCAGAGTAAGAGTTAAGACCTTAGTTATTAGGCCAGAGTAAGAGTTAAGACATTAACCAATAGGCCAGAGTAAGAGTTAAGACCTTAACCATTAGGCCAGAGTACCAGTCTAAGACCTTAGATATTAGGCCAGAGTAAGAGTTAAGACCTTAACCAATAGGCCAGAGTAAGAGTTAAGACCTTAACCATTAGGCCAGAGTACGAGTCTAATACCTTAGCTATTCGGCCAGAGTAAGAGTTAAGACCTTAGCTATTAGGCCAGAGTAAGAGTTAAGACCTTAACCATTAGGCCAGAGTACGAGTCTAAGACCTTAGCTATTCAGCCAGAGTAAGAGTTAAGACCTTAGCTATTAGGCCAGAGTAAGAGTTAAGACCTTAACCATTAGGCCAGAGTACGAGTCTAAGACCTAAGCTATTCGGCCAGAGTAAGAGTTAAGACCTTAGCTATTAGGCCAGCGTAAGAGTTAAGACCTTAGCTATTAGGCCAGAGTAAGAGTTAAGACCTTAACCAGTAGGCCAAAGTAAGAGTTAAGACCTTAACCAGTAGGCCAGAGTAAGAGTCTAAGACCATAGCTATTAGGCCAGAGTACGAGTCTAAGACCTTAGCTATTAGGCCAGAGTAAGAGTTAGGACCTTAACCAGTAGGCCAGAGTAAGAGTTAAGACCTTAATCATTAGGCCAGAGTACGAGTCTAAGACCTTAGCTATTAGGCCAGAGTAAGAGTTAAGACCTTAGCTATTAGGCCAGAGTACGAGTCTAAGACCTTAGCTATTAGGCCAGAGTAAGATTTAAGACCTTAGCTATTAGGCCAGAGTAAGAGTTAAGACCTTAACCAGTAGGCCAGGGTAGGAGTTAAGACCTTAACCAGTAGGCCAAAGTAAGAGTTAAGACCTTAACCAGTATTCCAGAGTAAGAGTTAAGACCTTGACCAGTAGGCCAGAGTACGAGTCGAAGACCTTAGCTATTAGGCCAGAGTACGAGTTAAGACCTTAACCAGTAGGTCAGAGTACGAGTCTAAGACCTTAGCTATTAGGCCAGAGTACCAGTCTAAGACCTTAGCTATTAGGCCAGAGTAAGAGTTAAGACCTTAAACATTAGGCCAGAGTATGAGTCTAAGACCTTGGCTATTAGGCCAGAGTAAGAGTTAAGACCTTAGCTATTAGGCCAGAGTAAGAGTTAAGACCGTAACCATTAGGCCAGAGTACAACTCTAAGACCTTAGCTATTCGGCCAGAGTAAGAGTTAAGACCTTAGGTATTAGGCCAGCGTAAGAGTTAAGACCTTAGCTATTAGGCCAGAGTAAGAGTTAAGACCTTAACCAGTAGGCCAGAAAAAGAGTTAAGACCTTAACCAGTAGGCCAGAGTAAGAGTCTAAGACCTTAGCTTTTAGGCCAGAGTAAGAGTTAAGACCTTAACCATTAGGCCAGAGTACGAGTCTAAGACCTTAGCTATTAGGCCAGAGTAAGAGTTAGGACCTTAGCTATTAAGCCAGAGTAAGAGTTAAGACCTTAACCATTAGGCCAGATTACGAGTCTAATACCTTTGCTATTAGGCCAGAGTAAGAGTTAAGACCTTAGCTATTAGGCCAGAGTAAGAGTTAAGACCTTAACCAGTAGGCCAGAGTAAGAGTTAAGACCTTAGCTATTAGGCCAGAGTAAGAGTTAAGACCTTAACCAGTAGGCCAGAGTAAGAGTTAAGACCTTACCTATTAGGCCAGAGTAAGAGTTAAGACCTTAACCAGTAGGCCAGAGTAAGAGTTAAGACCTTAACCATTAGGCCAGAGTATGAGTCTAAGACCTTAGCTATTAGGCCAGAGTAAGAGTTAAGACCTTAACCATTAGGCCAGAGTATGAGTCTAAGACCTTAGCTATTAGGCCAGAGTAAGAGTTAGGACCGTAACCATTAGGCCAGAGTAGAACTCTAAGACCTTAGCTATTCGGCCAGAGTAAGAGTTAAGACCTTAGGTATTAGGCCAGCGTAAGAGTTAAGACCTTAGCTATTAGGCTAGAGTAAGAGTTAAGACCTTAACCAGTAGGCCAGAGTAAGAGTTAAGACCTTAACCAGTAGGCCAGAGTAAGAGTCTAAGACCTTAGCTATTAGGCCAGAGTAAGAGTTAAGACCTTAACCATTAGGCCAGATTACAAGTCTAATACCTTTGCTATTAGGCCAGAGTAAGAGTTAAGACCTTAGCTATTAGGCCAGAGTAAGAGTTAAGACCTTAACCAGTAGGCCAGAGTAAGAGTTAAGACCTTAACCATTAGGCCAGAGTACGAGTCTAAGCCCTTACCTATTAGGCCAGAGTAAGAGTTAAGACCTTAACCAGTAGGCCAGAGTAAGAGTTAAGACCTTAACCATTAGGCCAGAGTATGAGTCTAAGACCTTAGCTATAAGGCCAGAGTAAGAGTTAAGACCTTAACCAATAGGCCAGAGTAAGAGTTAAGACCTTAACCATTAGGCAAGAGTATGAGTCTAAGACTTTAGCTATTAGGCCAGAGTAAGAGTTAAGACCTTAACCATTAGGCCAGAGTACGACTCTAAGACCTTAGCTATTCGGCCAGAGTAAGAGTTAAGACCTTAACCAGTAGGCCAGAGTAAGAGTTAAGACCTTAACCAGTAGGCCAGAGTAAGAGTCTAAGACCTTAGCTATTAGGCCAGAGTAAGAGTTAAGACCTTAGCTATTAGGCCAGAGTAAGAGTTAAGACCTTAACCAGTAGGCCAGAGTAAGAGTTAAGACCTTAACCAGTAGGCCAGAGTAAGTCTAAGACCTTAGCTATTAGGCAGAGTAAGAGTTAAGACCTTAACCAGTAGGCCAGAGTAAGAGTTAAGACCTTAACCAGTAGGCCAGAGTAAGAGTCTAAGACCTTAGCTATTAGGCCAGAGTAAGAGTCTAAGACCTTAGCTATTAGGCCAGAGTAAGAGTTAAGACCTTAACCAGTAGGCCAGAGTAAGAGTTAAGACCTTAATCATTAGGCCAGAGTACGAGTCTAAAACCTTAGCTATTAGGCCAGATTAAGAGTTAAGACTTTAACCAGTAGGCCAGAGTAAGAATTAAGACCTTAGTCATTAGGCCAGAGTACGAGTCTAAAACCTTAGCTATTAGGCCAGAGTGAGAGTTAAGACCTTAACCATTAGGCCAGAGTAAGAGTTAAGACCTTAACCATTAGGCCAGAGTACGAGTCTAAGACCTTAGCTATTAAGCCAGAGTAAGAGTTGAGACCTTAGCTATCAGGCCAGAGTAAGATTTAAGACCTTAGCTATTAGGCCAGAGTAAGAGTTAAGACCTTAACCAGTAGGCCAGAGTAAGAGTTAAGACCTTAACCATTAGGCCAGAGTACGAGTCTAAGCCCTTACCTATTAGGCCAGAGTAAGAGTTAAGACCTTAACCAATTGGCCAGTGTAAGAGTTAAGACCTTAACCATTAGGCCAGAGTATGAGTCTAGGACCTTAGCTATTAGGCCAGAGTAAGAGTTAAGACCTTAGCTATTAGGCCAGAGTAAGAGTTAAGACCTTAACCAGTAGGCCAGAGTAGAAGTTAAGACCTTAACCAGTAGGCCAAAGTAAGAGTTAAGACCTTAACCAGTATTCCAGAGTAAGAGTTAAGACCTTGACCAGTAGGCCAGAGTACGAGTCTAAGACCTGAGCTATTAGGCCAGAGTACCAGTCTAAGACCTTAGCTATTAGGCCAGAGTAAGAGTTAAGACCTTAAACATTAGGCCAGAGTATGAGTCTACGACCTTAGCTATTAGGCCAGAGTAAGAGTTAAGACCTTAGCTATTAGGCCAGAGTAAGAGTTAAGACCTTAACCAGTAGGCCAAAGTAAGAGTTAAGACCTTAACCAGTAGGCCAGAGTAAGAGTCTAAGACCTTAGCTATTAGGCCAGAGTACGAGTCTAAGACCTTAGCTATTAGGCCAGAGTAAGAGTTAAGACCTTAACCAGTAGGCCAGAGTAAGAGTTAAGACCTTAATCATTAGGCCAGAGTACGAGTCTAAAACCTTAGCTATTAGGCCAGATTAAGAGTTAAGACCTTAAACAGTAGGCCAGAGTAAGAGTTAAGACCTTAATCATTAGGCCAGAGTACGAGTCTAAAACCTTAGCTATTAGGCCAGAGTAAGAGTTAAGACCTTAACCATTAGGCCAGATTAAGAGTCTAATATCTTTGCTATTAGGCCAGAGTAAGAGTTAGGACCTTAGCTATTAGGCCAGAGTAAGAGTTAAGACCTTAACCAGTAGGCCAGAGTAAGAGTTAATACCTTAACCATTAGGCCAGAGTACGAGTCTAAGACCTTAGCTATTAGGCCAGAGTAAGAGTTAAGACCTTAACCAGTAGGCCAGAGTAAGAGTTAAGACCATAATCATTAGGCCAGAGTACGATTCTAAAACCTTAGCTATTAGGCCAGAGTAAGAGTTAAGACCTTAGCTATTAGGCCAGAGTAAGAGTTAAGACCTTAACCAGTAGGCCAGAGTACGAGTCTAAGACCTTAGCTATTAGGCCAGAGTAAGAGTTAAGACCTTAACCACTTGGCCAAAGTAAGAGTTAAGACCATAACCTGTAGGCCATAGTATGAGTCTAAGACCTTAGCTATTAGGCCAGAGTAAGAGTTAAGACCTTAGCCATTAGGCCAGATTACGAGTCTAAGATCTTTGCTATTAGGCCATAGTAAGATTTAAGACCTTAGCTATTAGGCCAGAGTAAGAGGTAAGACCTTAACCAGTAGGCCAGAGTAAGAGTTAAGACCTTAACCATTAGGCCAGAGTACGAGTCTAATACCTTAGCTATTAGGCCAGAGTAAGAGTTAAGACCTTAACCATTAGGCCAGAGTATGAGTCTAAGACCTTAGCTATTAGGCCAGAGTAAGAGTTAAGACCATAACCAGTAGGCCAGAGTAAGAGTTAAGACCTTAACCATTAGGCCAGAGTACGAGTCCAAGAACTTAGCTATTCGGCCAGAGTAAGAGTTAAGACCTTAGCTATTAGGCCAGCGTAAGAGTTAAGACCTTAGCTAATAGGCCAGAGTAAGAGTTAAGACCTTAACCAGTAGGCCAAAGTAAGAGTTAAGCCCTTAACGAGTAGGCCAGAGTAAGAGTCTAAGACCTTAGCTATTAGGCCATAGTACGAGTCTAAGACCTTAGCTATTAGCCCAGAGTAAGAGTTAAGACCTTAACCAGTAGGCCAGAGTAAGAGTTAAGACCTTAACCTGTAGGCCATAGTAAGAGTCTAAGACCTTAGCTATTAGGCCAGAGTAAGAGTTAAGACCTTAACTATTAGGCCAGAGTAAGAGTTAAGACCTTAACCATTAGGCCAGATTACGAGTCTAAGACCTTTGCTATTAGGCCAGAGTAAGAGTTAAGACCTTAGCTATTAGGCCAGAGTAAGAGTTAAGACCTTAACCAGTAGGCCAGAGTAAGAGTTAAGACCTTAACCATTAGGCCAGAGTACGCATCTAAGCCCTTAGCTATTAGGCCAGAGTAAGAGTTAAGACCTTAACCAGTAGGCCAGAGTAAGAGTTAAGACCTTAACCATTAGGCCAGAGTACGAGTCTAAGACCTTAGCTATTAGGCCAGAGTAAGAGTTAAGATCTTATCTATTAGGCCAGAGTAAGAGTTAAGACCTTAGCTATTAGGCCAGAGTAAGAGTTAAGACCTTAGTTATTAGGCCAGAGTAAGAGTTAAGACATTAACCAATAGGCCAGAGTAAGAGTTAAGACCTTAACCATTAGGCCAGAGTACCAGTCTAAGACCTTAGATATTAGGCCAGAGTAAGAGTTAAGACCTTAACCAATAGGCCAGAGTAAGAGTTAAGACCTTAACCATTAGGCCAGAGTACGAGTCTAATACCTTAGCTATTCGGCCAGAGTAAGAGTTAAGACCTTAGCTATTAGGCCAGAGTAAGAGTTAAGACCTTAACCATTAGGCCAGAGTACGAGTCTAAGACCTTAGCTATTCAGCCAGAGTAAGAGTTAAGACCTTAGCTATTAGGCCAGAGTAAGAGTTAAGACCTTAACCATTAGGCCAGAGTACGAGTCTAAGACCTAAGCTATTCGGCCAGAGTAAGAGTTAAGACCTTAGCTATTAGGCCAGCGTAAGAGTTAAGACCTTAGCTATTAGGCCAGAGTAAGAGTTAAGACCTTAACCAGTAGGCCAAAGTAAGAGTTAAGACCTTAACCAGTAGGCCAGAGTAAGAGTCTAAGACCATAGCTATTAGGCCAGAGTACGAGTCTAAGACCTTAGCTATTAGGCCAGAGTAAGAGTTAGGACCTTAACCAGTAGGCCAGAGTAAGAGTTAAGACCTTAATCATTAGGCCAGAGTACGAGTCTAAGACCTTAGCTATTAGGCCAGAGTAAGAGTTAAGACCTTAGCTATTAGGCCAGAGTACGAGTCTAAGACCTTAGCTATTAGGCCAGAGTAAGATTTAAGACCTTAGCTATTAGGCCAGAGTAAGAGTTAAGACCTTAACCAGTAGGCCAGGGTAGGAGTTAAGACCTTAACCAGTAGGCCAAAGTAAGAGTTAAGACCTTAACCAGTATTCCAGAGTAAGAGTTAAGACCTTGACCAGTAGGCCAGAGTACGAGTCGAAGACCTTAGCTATTAGGCCAGAGTACGAGTTAAGACCTTAACCAGTAGGTCAGAGTACGAGTCTAAGACCTTAGCTATTAGGCCAGAGTACCAGTCTAAGACCTTAGCTATTAGGCCAGAGTAAGAGTTAAGACCTTAAACATTAGGCCAGAGTATGAGTCTAAGACCTTGGCTATTAGGCCAGAGTAAGAGTTAAGACCTTAGCTATTAGGCCAGAGTAAGAGTTAAGACCGTAACCATTAGGCCAGAGTACAACTCTAAGACCTTAGCTATTCGGCCAGAGTAAGAGTTAAGACCTTAGGTATTAGGCCAGCGTAAGAGTTAAGACCTTAGCTATTAGGCCAGAGTAAGAGTTAAGACCTTAACCAGTAGGCCAGAAAAAGAGTTAAGACCTTAACCAGTAGGCCAGAGTAAGAGTCTAAGACCTTAGCTTTTAGGCCAGAGTAAGAGTTAAGACCTTAACCATTAGGCCAGAGTACGAGTCTAAGACCTTAGCTATTAGGCCAGAGTAAGAGTTAGGACCTTAGCTATTAAGCCAGAGTAAGAGTTAAGACCTTAACCATTAGGCCAGATTACGAGTCTAATACCTTTGCTATTAGGCCAGAGTAAGAGTTAAGACCTTAGCTATTAGGCCAGAGTAAGAGTTAAGACCTTAACCAGTAGGCCAGAGTAAGAGTTAAGACCTTAGCTATTAGGCCAGAGTAAGAGTTAAGACCTTAACCAGTAGGCCAGAGTAAGAGTTAAGACCTTACCTATTAGGCCAGAGTAAGAGTTAAGACCTTAACCAGTAGGCCAGAGTAAGAGTTAAGACCTTAACCATTAGGCCAGAGTATGAGTCTAAGACCTTAGCTATTAGGCCAGAGTAAGAGTTAAGACCTTAACCATTAGGCCAGAGTATGAGTCTAAGACCTTAGCTATTAGGCCAGAGTAAGAGTTAGGACCGTAACCATTAGGCCAGAGTAGAACTCTAAGACCTTAGCTATTCGGCCAGAGTAAGAGTTAAGACCTTAGGTATTAGGCCAGCGTAAGAGTTAAGACCTTAGCTATTAGGCCAGAGTAAGAGTTAAGACCTTAACCAGTAGGCCAGAGTAAGAGTTAAGACCTTAACCAGTAGGCCAGAGTAAGAGTCTAAGACCTTAGCTATTAGGCCAGAGTAAGAGTTAAGACCTTAACCATTAGGCCAGATTACGAGTCTAAGACCTTAGCTATTAGGCCAGAGTAAGAGTTAGGACCTTAGCTATTAGGCCAGAGTAAGAGTTAAGACCTTAACCATTAGGCCAGATTACGAGTCTAATACCTTTGCTATTAGGCCAGAGTAAGAGTTAAGACCTTAGCTATTAGGCCAGAGTAAGAGTTAAGACCTTAACCAGTAGGCCAGAGTAAGAGTTAAGACCTTACCTATTAGGCCAGAGTAAGAGTTAAGACCTTAACCAGTAGGCCAGAGTAAGAGTTAAGACCTTAACCATTAGGCCAGAGTATGAGTCTAAGACCTTAGCTATTAGGCTAGAGTAAGAGTTAAGACCTTAACCAGTAGGCCAGAGTAAGAGTCTAAGACCTTAGCTATTAGGCCAGAGTAAGAGTTAAGACCTTAACCATTAGGCCAGAGTACCAGTCTAAGACCTTAGCTATTAGGCCAGAGTAAGAGTTAGAACCTTAGCTATTAGGCCAGAGTAAGAGTTAAGGCCTTAACCATTAGGCCAGATTACGAGTCTAATACCTTTGCTATTAGGCCAGAGTAAGAGTTAAGACCTTAGCTATTAGGCCAGAGTAAGAGTTAAGACCTTAACCAGTAGGCCAGAGTAAGAGTTAAGACCTTAACCATTAGGCCAGAGTACGAGTCTAAGCCCTTACCTATTAGGCCAGAGTAAGAGTTAAGACCTTAACCATTAGGCCAGAGTATGAGTCTAAGACCTTAGCTATTAGGCCAGAGTAAGAGTTAAGACCGTAACCATTAGGCCAGAGTACAACTCTAAGACCTTAGCTATTCGGCCAGAGTAAGAGTTAAGACCTTAGGTATTAGGCCAGCGTAAGAGTTAAGACCTTAGCTATTAGGCCAGAGTAAGAGTTAAGACCTTAACCAGTAGGCCAGAGTAAGAGTTAAGACCTTAACCAGTAGGCCAGAGTGAGAGTCTAAGACCTTAGCTATTAGGCCAGAGTAAGAGTTAAGACCTTAACCATTAGGCCAGAGTATGAGTTTAAGACCTTAGCTATTAGGCCAGAGTAAGAGTTAGGACCTTAGCTATTAGGCCAGAGTAAGAGTTAAGACCTTAACCATTAGGCCAGATTACGAGTCTAATACCTTTGCTATTAGGCCAGAGTAAGAGTTAAGACCTTAGCTATTAGGCCAGAGTAAGAGTTAAGACCTTAACCAGTAGGCCAGAGTAAGAGTTAAGACCTTAACCATTAGGCCAGAGTACGAGTCTAAGCCCTTACCTATTAGGCCAGAGTAAGAGTTAAGACCTTAACCAGTAGGCCAGAGTAAGAGTTAAGACCTTAACCATTAGGCCAGAGTATGAGTCTAAGACCTTAGCTATTAGGCCAGAGTAAGAGTTAAGACCTTAACCAATAGGCCAGAGTATGAGTTAAGACCTTAACCATTAGGCCAGAGTATGAGTCTAAGACTTTAGCTATTAGGCCAGAGTAAGAGTTAAGACCTTAACCAGTAGGCCAGAGTATGAGTCTAAGACCTTAGCTATTCGGCCAGAGTAAGAGTTAAGACCTTAGGTATTAGGCCAGCGTAAGAGTTATGACCTTAGCTATTAGGCCAGAGTAAGAGTTAAGACCTTAACCAGTAGGCCAGAGTAAGAGTTAAGACCTTAACCAGTAGGCCAGAGTAAGAGTCTAAGACCTTAGCTATTAGGCCAGAGTAAGAGTCTAAGACCTTAGCTATTAGGCCAGAGTAAGAGTTAAGACCTTGACCAGTAGGCCAGAGTAAGAGTTAAGACCTTAATCATTAGGCCAGAGTACGAGTCTAAAACCTTAGCTATTAGGCCAGATTAAGAGTTAAGACTTTAACCAGTAGGCCAGAGTAAGAATTAAGACCTTAATCATTAGGCCAGAGTACGAGTCTAAAACCTTAGCTATTAGGCCAGAGTAAGAGTTAAGACCTTAACCATTAGGCCAGAGTAAGAGTTAAGACCTTAACCATAAGGCCAGAGTACGAGTCTAAGCCCTTACCTATTAGGCCAGAGTAAGAGTTAAGACCTTAACCATTAGGCCAGAGTATGAGTCTAAGACCTTAGCTATTAGGCCAGAGTAAGAGTTAAGACCATAACCATTAGGCCAGAGTACAACTCTAAGACCTTAGCTATTCGGCCAGAGTAAGAGTTAAGACCTTAGGTATTAGGCCAGCGTAAGAGTTAAGACCTTAGCTATTAGGCCAGAGTAAGAGTTAAGACCTTAACCAGTAGGCCAGAGTAAGAGTTAAGACCTTAACCAGTAGGCCAGAGTGAGAGTCTAAGACCTTAGCTATTAGGCCAGAGTAAGAGTTAAGACTTTAACCATTAGGCCAGAGTATGAGTTTAAGACCTTAGCTATTAGGCCAGAGTAAGAGTTAGGACCTTAGCTATTAGGCCAGAGTAAGAGTTAAGACCTTAACCATTAGGCCAGATTACGAGTCTAATACCTTTGCTATTAGGCCAGAGTAAGAGTTAAGACCTTAGCTATTAGGCCAGAGTAAGAGTTAAGACCTTAACCAGTAGGCCAGAGTAAGAGTTAAGACCTTAACCATTAGGCCAGAGTACGAGTCTAAGCCCTTACCTATTAGGCCAGAGTAAGAGTTAAGACCTTAACCAGTAGGCCAGAGTAAGAGTTAAGACCTTAACCATTAGGCCAGAGTATGAGTCTAAGACCTTAGCTATTAGGCCAGAGTAAGAGTTAAGACCTTAACCAATAGGCCAGAGTAAGAGTTAAGACCTTAACCATTAGGCCAGAGTATGAGTCTAAGACTTTAGCTATTAGGCCAGAGTAAGAGTTAAGACCTTAACCAGTAGGCCAGAGTATGAGTCTAAGACCTTAGCTATTCGGCCAGAGTAAGAGTTAAGACCTTAGGTATTAGGCCAGCGTAAGAGTTATGACCTTAGCTATTAGGCCAGAGTAAGAGTTAAGACCTTAACCAGTAGGCCAGAGTAAGAGTTAAGACCTTAACCAGTAGGCCAGAGTAAGAGTCTAAGACCTTAGCTATTAGGCCAGAGTAAGAGTCTAAGACCTTAGCTATTAGGCCAGAGTAAGAGTTAAGACCTTGACCAGTAGGCCAGAGTAAGAGTTAAGACCTTAATCATTAGGCCAGAGTACGAGTCTAAAACCTTAGCTATTAGGCCAGATTAAGAGTTAAGACTTTAACCAGTAGGCCAGAGTAAGAATTAAGACCTTAATCATTAGGCCAGAGTACGAGTCTAAAACCTTAGCTATTAGGCCAGAGTAAGAGTTAAGACCTTAACCATTAGGCCAGAGTAAGAGTTAAGACCTTAACCATTAGGCCAGAGTACGAGTCTAAGACCTTAGCTATTAGGCCAGAGTAAGAGTTGAGACCTTAGCTATTAGGCCAGAGTAAGATTTAAGACCTTAGCTATTAGGCCAGAGTAAGAGTTAAGACCTTAACCAGTAGGCCAGAGTAAGAGTTAAGACCTTAACCATTAGGCCAGAGTACGAGTCTAAGCCCTTACCTATTAGGCCAGAGTAAGAGTTAAGACCTTAACCAATAGGCCAGTGTAAGAGTTAAGACCTTAACCATTAGGCCAGAGTATGAGTCTAGGACCTTAGCTATTAGGCCAGAGTAAGAGTTAAGACCTTAGCTATTAGGCCAGAGTAAGAGTTAAGACCTTAACCAGTAGGCCAGAGTAGAAGTTAAGACCTTAACCAGTAGGCCAAAGTAAGAGTTAAGACCTTAACCAGTATTCCAGAGTAAGAGTTAAGACCTTGACCAGTAGGCCAGAGTACGAGTCTAAGACCTGAGCTATTAGGCCAGAGTACGAGTTAAGACCTTAACCAGTAGGTCAGAGTACGAGTCTAAGACCTTAGCTATTAGGCCAGAGTACCAGTCTAAGACCTTAGCTATTAGGCCAGAGTAAGAGTTAAGACCTTAAACATTAGGCCAGAGTATGAGTCTACGGCCTTAGCTATTAGGCCAGAGTAAGAGTTAAGACCTTAGCTATTAGGCCAGAGTAAGAGTTAAGACCTTAACCAGTAGGCCAAAGTAAGAGTTAAGACCTTAACCAGTAGGCCAGAGTAAGAGTCTAAGACCTTAGCTATTAGGCCAGAGTACGAGTCTAAGACCTTGGCTATTAGGCCAGAGTAAGAGTTAAGACCTTAACCAGTAGGCCAGAGTAAGAGTTAAGACCTTAATCATTAGGCCAGAGTACGAGTCTAAAACCTTAGCTATTAGGCCAGATTAAGAGTTAAGACCTTAAACAGTAGGCCAGAGTAAGAGTTAAGACCTTAATCATTAGGCCAGAGTACGAGTCTAAAACCTTAGCTATTAGGCCAGAGTAAGAGTTAAGACCTTAACCATTAGGCCAGATTAAGAGTCTAATATCTTTGCTATTAGGCCAGAGTAAGAGTTAGGACCTTAGCTATTAGGCCAGAGTAAGAGTTAAGACCTTAACCAGTAGGCCAGAGTAAGAGTTAAGACCATAATCATTAGGCCAGAGTACGTTTCTAAAACCTTAGCTATTAGGCCAGAGTAAGAGTTAAGACCTTAGCTATTAGGCCAGAGTAAGAGTTAAGACCTTAACCAGTAGGCCAGAGTACGAGTCTAAGACCTTAGCTATTAGGCCAGAGTAAGAGTTAAGACCTTAACCAGTAGGCCAAAGTAAGAGTTAAGACCTTAACGAGTAGGCCAGAGTAAGAGTCTAAGACCTTAGCTATTAGGCCATAGTACGAGTCTAAGACCTTAGATATTAGGCCAGAGTAAGAGTTAAGACCTTTACCATTAGGCCAGAGTACCAGTCTAAGACCTTAGATATTAGGCCAGAGTAAGAGTTAAGACCTTAACCAATAGGCCAGAGTAAGAGTTAAGACCTTAACCATTAGGCCAGAGTACGAGTCTAAGACCTTAGCTATTCGGCCAGAGTAAGAGTTAAGACCTTAGCTATTAGGCCAGAGTAAGAGTTAAGACCTTAACCATTAGGCCAGAGTACGAGTCTAAGACCTTAGCTTTTTGGCCAGAGTAAGAGTTAAGACCTTAGCTATTAGGCCAGAGTAAGAGTTAAGACCTTAACCATTAGGCCAGAGTACGAGTCTAAGACCTTAGCTATTCGGCCAGAGTAAGAGTTAAGACCTTAGCTATTAGGCCAGAGTAAGAGTTAAGACCTTAACCAGTAGGCCAAAGTAAGAGTTAAGACCTTAACCAGTAGGCCAGAGTAAGAGTCTAAGACCTTAGCTATTAGGCCAGAGTACGAGTCTAAGACCTTAGCTATTAGGGCAGAGTAAGAGTTAAGACCTTAACCAGTAGGCCAGAGTTAGAGTTAAGACCTTAATCATTAGGCCAGAGTATGAGTCTAAGACCTTAGCTATTAGGCCAGAGTAAGAGTTAAGATCTTAGCTATTAGGCCAGAGTACGAGTCTCAGACCTTAGCTATTAGGCCAGAGTAAGATTTAAGACCTTAGCTATTAGGCCAGAGTAAGAGTTAAGACCTTAACCAGTAGGCCAGGGTAGGAGTTAAGACCTTAACCAGTAGGCCAAAGTAAGAGTTAAGACCTTAACCAGTATTCCAGAGTACGAGTCTAAGACCTTAGCTATTAGGCCAGAGTAAGATTTAAGACCTTAGCTATTAGGCCAGAGTACGAGTCTAAGACCTTAGCTATTAGGCCAGAGTAAGAGTTAAGACCTTGGCTATTAGGCCACAGTAAGAGTTAAGACCTTAGCTATTAGGCCAAAGTAAGAGTTAAGACCTTAACCAGTATTCCAGAGTAAGAGTTAAGACCTTGACCAGTAGGCCAGAGTACGAGTCTAAGACCTTAGCTATTAGGCCAGAGTACGAGTTAAGACCTTAACCAGTAGGTCAGAGTACGAGTCTAAGACCTTAGCTATTAGGCCAGAGTACCAGTCTAAGACCTTAGCTATTAGGCCAGAGTAAGAGTTATGACCTTAAACATTAGGCCAGAGTATGAGTCTAAGACCTTAGCTATTAGGCCAGAGTAAGAGTTAAGACATTAGCTATTAGGCCAGAGTAAGAGTTAAGACCGTAGCCATTAGGCCACAGTACAACTCTAAGACCTTAGCTATTCGGCCAGAGTAAGAGTTAAGACCTTAGGTATTAGGCCATCGTAAGAGTTAAGACCTTAGCTATTAGGCCAGAGTAAGAGTTAAGACCTTAACCAGTAGGCCAGAGTAAGAGTTAAGACCTTAACCAGTAGGCCAGAGTAAGAGTCTAAGACCTTAGCTATTAGGCCAGAGTACGAGTTAAGACCTTAACCATTAGGCCAGAGTACGAGTCTAAGACCTTAGCTATTAGGCCAGAGTAAGAGTTAGGACCTTAGCTATTAAGCCAGAGTAAGAGTTAAGACCTTAACCATTAGGCCAGATTACGAGTCTAATACCTTTGCTATTAGGCCAGAGTAAGAGTTAAGACCTTAGCTATTAGGCCAGAGTAAGAGTTAAGACCTTAACCAGTAGGCCAGAGTAAGAGTTAAGACCTTACCTATTAGGCCAGAGTAAGAGTTAAGACCTTAACCAGTAGGCCAGAGTAAGAGTTAAGACCTTAACCATTAGGCCAGAGTATGAGTCTAGTACCTTAGCTATTAGGCCAGAGTAAGAGTTAAGACCTTAACCAGTAGGCCAGAGTAAGAGTCTAAGACCTTAGCTATTAGGCCAGAGTAAGAGTTAAGACCTTAACCATTAGGCCAGAGTACCAGTCTAAGACCTTAGCTATTAGGCCAGAGTAAGAGTTAGAACCTTAGCTATTAGGCCAGAGTAAGAGTTAAGGCCTTAACCATTAGGCCAGATTACGAGTCTAATACCTTTGCTATTAGGCCAGAGTAAGAGTTAAGACCTTAGCTATTAGGCCAGAGTAAGAGTTAAGACCTTAACCAGTAGGCCAGAGTAAGAGTTAAGACCTTAACCATTAGGCCAGAGTACGAGTCTAAGCCCTTACCTATTAGGCCAGAGTAAGAGTTAAGACCTTAACCATTAGGCCAGAGTATGAGTCTAAGACCTTAGCTATTAGGCCAGAGTAAGAGTTAAGACCGTAACCATTAGGCCAGAGTACAACTCTAAGACCTTAGCTATTCGGCCAGAGTAAGAGTTAAGACCTTAGGTATTAGGCCAGCGTAAGAGTTAAGACCTTAGCTATTAGGCCAGAGTAAGAGTTAAGACCTTAACCAGTAGGACAGAGTAAGAGTTAAGACCTTAACCAGTAGGCCAGAGTAAGAGTCTAAGACCTTAGCTATTAGGCCAGAGTAAGAGTTAAGACCTTAACCATTAGGCCAGAGTACGAGTCTAAGACCTTAGCTATTAGGCCAGAGTAAGAGTTAGGACCTTAGCTATTAGGCCAGAGTAAGAGTTAAGACCTTAACCATTAGGCCAGATTACGAGTCTAATACCTTTGCTATTAGGCCAGAGTAAGAGTTAAGACCTTAGCTATTAGGCCAGAGTAAGAGTTAAGACCTTAACCATTAGGCCAGAGTACGAGTCTAAGCCCTTACCTATTAGGCCAGAGTAAGAGTTAAGACCTTAACCAGTAGGCCAGAGTAAGAGTTAAGACCTTAACCATTAGGCCAGAGTATGAGTCTAAGACCTTAGCTATTAGGCCAGAGTAAGAGTTAAGACCTTAACCAATAGGCCAAAGTAAGAGTTAAGACCTTAACCATTACGCCAGAGTATGAGTCTAAGACTTTAGCTATTAGGCCAGAGTAAGAGTTAAGACCTTAACCAGTAGGCCAGAGTATGAGTCTAAGACCTAAGCTATTCGGCCAGAGTAAGAGTTAAGACCTTAGGTATTAGGCCAGCGTAAGAGTTATGACCTTAGCTATTAGGCCAGAGTAAGAGTTAAGACCTTAACCAGTAGGCCAGAGTAAGAGTTAAGACCTTAACCAGTAGGCCAGAGTAAGAGTCTAAGACCTTAGCTATTAGGCCAGAGTAAGAGTTAAGACCTTAACCACTAGGCCAGAGTAAGAGTTAAGACGTTAATCATTAGGCCAGAGTACGAGTCTAAAACCTTAGCTATTAGGCCAGATTAAGAGTTAAGACTTTAACCAGTAGGCCAGAGTAAGAATTAAGACCTTAATCATTAGGCCAGAGTACGAGTCTAAAACCTTAGCTATTAGGCCAGAGTAAGAGTTAAGACCTTAACCATTAGGCCAGAGTAAGAGTTAAGACCTTAACCATTAGGCCAGAGTACGAGTCTAAGACCTTAGCTATTAGGCCAGAGTAAGAGCTGAGACCTTAGCTATTAGGCCAGAGTAAGATTTAAGACCTTAGCCATTAGGCCAGAGTAAGAGTTAAGACCTTAACCAGTAGGCCAGAGTAAGAGTTAAGACCTTAACCACTAGGCCAGAGTAAGAGTTAAGACCTTAATCATTAGGCCAGAGTACGAGTCTAAAACCTTAGCTATTAGGCCAGATTAAGAGTTAAGACTTTAACCAGTAGGCCAGAGTAAGAATTAAGACCTTAATCATTAGGCCAGAGTACGAGTCTAAAACCTTAGCTATTAGGCCAGAGTAAGAGTTAAGACCTTAACCATTAGGCCAGAGTAAGAGTTAAGACCTTAACCATTAGGCCAGAGTACGAGTCTAAAACCTTAGCTATTAGGCCAGAGTAAGAGTTAAGACCTTAACCAGTAGGCCAGAGTAAGAGTTAAGACCTTAACCATTAGGCCAGAGTACGAGTCTAAGCCCTTACCTATTAGGCCAGAGTAAGAGTTAAGACCTTAACCAGTAGGCCAGAGTAAGAGTTAAGACCTTAACCATTAGGCCAGAGTATGAGTCTAAGACCTTAGCTATTAGGCCAGAGTAAGAGTTAAGACCTTAACCAATAGGCCAAAGTAAGAGTTAAGACCTTAACCATTACGCCAGAGTATGAGTCTAAGACTTTAGCTATTAGGCCAGAGTAAGAGTTAAGACCTTAACCAGTAGGCCAGAGTATGAGTCTAAGACCTTAGCTATTCGGCCAGAGTAAGAGTTAAGACCTTAGGTATTAGGCCAGCGTAAGAGTTATGACCTTAGCTATTAGGCCAGAGTAAGAGTTAAGACCTTAACCAGTAGGCCAGAGTAAGAGTTAAGACCTTAACCAGTAGGCCAGAGTAAGAGTCTAAGACCTTAGCTATTAGGCCAGAGTAAGAGTCTAAGACCTTAGCTATTAGGCCAGAGTAAGAGTTAAGACCTTAACCACTAGGCCAGAGTAAGAGTTAAGACCTTAATCATTAGGCCAGAGTACGAGTCTAAAACCTTAGCTATTAGGACAGATTAAGAGTTAAGACTTTAACCAGTAGGCCAGAGTAAGAATTAAGACCTTAATCATTAGGCCAGAGTACGAGTCTAAAACCTTAGCTATTAGGCCAGAGTAAGAGTTAAGACCTTAACCATTAGGCCAGAGTAAGAGTTAAGACCTTAACCATTAGGCCAGAGTACGAGTCTAAGACCTTAGCTATTAGGCCAGAGTAAGAGCTGAGACCTTAGCTATTAGGCCAGAGTAAGATTTAAGACCTTAGCCATTAGGCCAGAGTAAGAGTTAAGACCTTAACCAGTAGGCCAGAGTAAGAGTTAAGACCTTAACCACTAGGCCAGAGTAAGAGTTAAGACCTTAATCATTAGGCCAGTGTACGAGTCTAAAACCTTAGCTATTAGGCCAGATTAAGAGTTAAGACTTTAACCAGTAGGCCAGAGTAAGAATTAAGACCTTAATCATTAGGCCAGAGTACGAGTCTAAAACCTTAGCTATTAGGCCAGAGTAAGAGTTAAGACCTTAACCATTAGGCCAGAGTAAGAGTTAAGACCTTAACCATTAGGCCAGAGTACGAGTCTAAGACCTTAGCTATTAGGCCAGAGTAAGAGCTGAGACCTTAGCTATTAGGCCAGAGTAAGATTTAAGACCTTAGCCATTAGGCCAGAGTAAGAGTTAAGACCTTAACCAGTAGGCCAGAGTAAGAGTTAAGACCTTAACCATTAGGCCAGAGTACGAGTCTAAGCCCTTACCTATTAGGCCAGAGTAAGAGTTAAGACCTTAACCAATTGGCCAGTATAAGAGTTAAGACCTTAACCATTAGGCCAGAGTATGAGTCTAGGACCTTAGCTATTAGGCCAGAGTAAGAGTTAAGACCTTAGCTATTAGGCCAGAGTAAGAGTTAAGACCTTAACCAGTAGGCCAGAGTAGAAGTTAAGACCTTAACCAGTAGGCCAAAGTAAGAGTTAAGACCTTAACCAGTATTCCAGAGTAAGAGTTAAGACCTTGACCAGTAGGCCAGAGTACGAGTCTAAGACCTGAACTATTAGGCCAGAGTACGAGTTAAGACCTTAACCAGTAGGTCAGAGTACGAGTCTAAGACCTTAGCTATTAGGCCAGAGTACCAGTCTAAGACCTTAGCTATTAGGCCAGAGTAAGAGTTAAGACCTTAACCAGTAGGCCAGAGTAAGAGTTAAGACCTTAACCATTAGGCCAGAGTACGAGTCTAAGCCCTTACCTATTAGGCCAGAGTAAGAGTTAAGACCTTAACCAGTAGGCCAGAGTAAGAGTAAAGACCTTAACCATTAGGCCAGAGTATGAGTCTAAGACCTTAGCTATTAGGCCAGAGTAAGAGTTAAGACCTTGGCTATTAGGCCACAGTAAGAGTTAAGACCTTAGCTATTAGGCCAAAGTAAGAGTTAAGACCTTAACCAGTATTCCAGAGTAAGAGTTAAGACCTTGACCAGTAGGCCAGAGTACGAGTCTAAGACCTTAGCTATTAGGCCAGAGTACGAGTTAAGACCTTAACCAGTAGGTCAGAGTACGAGTCTAAGACCTTAGCTATTAGGCCAGAGTACCAGTCTAAGACCTTAGCTATTAGGCCAGAGTAAGAGTTAAGACCTTAAACATTAGGCCAGAGTATGAGTCTAAGACCTTAGCTATTAGGCCAGAGTAAGAGTTAAGACCTTAGCTATTAGGCAAGAGTAAGAGTTAAGACCGTAACCATTAGGCCAGAGTACAACTCTAAGACCTTAGCTATTCGGCCAGAGTAAGAGTTAAGACCTTAGGTATTAGGCCAGCGTAAGAGTTAAGACCTTAGCTATTAGGCCAGAGTAAGAGTTAAGACCTTAACCAGTAGGCCAGAGTAAGAGTTAAGACCTTAACCAGTAGGCCAGAGTAAGAGTCAAAGACCTTAGCTATTAGGCCAGAGTAAGAGTTAAGACCTTAACCATTAGGCCAGAGTACGAGTCTAAGACCTTAGCTATTAGGCCAGAGTAAGAGTTAGGACCTTAGCTATTAAGCCAGAGTAAGAGTTAAGACCTTAACCATTAGGCCAGATTACGAGTCTAATACCTTTGCTATTAGGCCAGAGTAAGAGTTAAGACCTTAGCTATTAGGCCAGAGTAAGAGTTAAGACCTTAACCAGTAGGCCAGAGTAAGAGTTAATACCTTACCTATTAGGCCAGAGTAAGAGTTAAGACCTTAACCAGTAGGCCAGAGTAAGAGTTAAGACCTTAACCATTAGGCCAGAGTATGAGTCTAAGACCTTAGCTATTAGGCCAGAGTAAGAGTTAAGACCTTAACCAGTAGGCCAGAGTAAGAGTCTAAGACCTTAGCTATTAGGCCAGAGTAAGAGTTAAGACCTTAACCATTAGGCCAGAGTACCAGTCTAAGACCTTAGCTATTAGGCCAGAGTAAGAGTTAGAACCTTAGCTATTAGGCCAGAGTAAGAGTTAAGGCCTTAACCATTAGGCCAGATTACGAGTCTAATACCTTTGCTATTAGGCCAGAGTAAGAGTTAAGACCTTAGCTATTAGGCCAGAGTAAGAGTTAAGACCTTAACCAGTAGGCCAGAGTAAGAGTTAAGACCTTAACCATTAGGCCAGAGTACGAGTCTAAGCCCTTACCTATTAGGCCAGAGTAAGAGTTAAGACCTTAACCATTAGGCCAGAGTATGAGTCTAAGACCTTAGCTATTAGGCCAGAGTAAGAGTTAAGACCGTAACCATTAGGCCAGAGTACAACTCTAAGACCTTAGCTATTCGGCCAGAGTAAGAGTTAAGACCTTAGGTATTAGGCCAGCGTAAGAGTTAAGACCTTAGCTATTAGGCCAGAGTAAGAGTTAAGACCTTAACCAGTAGGACAGAGTAAGAGTTAAGACCTTAACCAGTAGGCCAGAGTAAAAGTCTAAGACCTTAGCTATTAGGCCAGAGTAAGAGTTAAGACCTTAACCATTAGGCCAGAGTACCAGTCTAAGACCTTAGCTATTAGGCCAGAGTAAGAGTTAGGACCTTAGCTATTAGGCCAGAGTAAGAGTTAAGACCTTAACTAGTAGGCCAGAGTAAGAGTTAAGACCTTAACCATTAGGCCAGAGTACGAGTCTAAGCCCTTACCTATTAGGCCAGAGTAAGAGTTAAGACCTTAACCAGTAGGCCAGAGTAAGAGTAAAGACCTTAACCATTAGGCCAGAGTATGAGTCTAAGACCTTAGCTATTAGGCCAGAGTAAGAGTTAAGACCTTGGCTATTAGGCCACAGTAAGAGTTAAGACCTTAGCTATTAGGCTATTAGTAAGAGTTAAGACCTTAACCAGTATTCCAGAGTAAGAGTTAAGACCTTGACCAGTAGGCTAGAGTACGAGTCTAAGACCTTAGCTATTAGGCCAGAGTACGAGTTAAGACCTTAACCAGTAGGTCAGAGTACGAGTCTAAGACCTTAGCTATTAGGCCAGAGTACCAGTCTAAGACCTTAGCTATTAGGCCAGAGTAAGAGTTAAGACCTTAAACATTAGGCCAGAGTATGAGTCTAAGACCTTAGCTATTAGGCCAGAGTAAGAGTTAAGACCTTAGCTATTAGGCCGGAGTAAGAGTTAAGACCGTAACCATTAGGCCAGAGTACAAATCTAAGACCTTAGCTATTTGGCCAGAGTAAGAGTTAAGACCTTAGGTATTAGGCCAGTGTAAGAGTTAAGACCTTAGCTATTAGGCCAGAGTAAGAGTTAAGACCTTAACCATTAGGCCAGAGTATGAGTCTAAGACCTTAGCTATTAGGCCAGAGTAAGAGTTAGGACCTTAGCTATTAAGCCAGAGTAAGAGTTAAGACCTTAACCATTAGGCCAGATTACGAGTCTAATACCTTTGCTATTAGGCCAGAGTAAGAGTTAAGACCTTAGCTATTAGGCCAGGATAAGAGTTAAGACCTTAACCAGTAGGCCAGAGTAAGAGTTAAGACCTTACCTATTAGGCCAGAGTAAGAGTTAAGACCTTAACCAGTAGGCCAGAGTAAGAGTTAAGACCTTAACCATTAGGCCAGAGTATGAGTCTAAGACCTTAGCTATTAGGCCAGAGTAAGAGTTAAGACCTTAACCAGTAGGCCAGAGTAAGAGTTAAGACCTTAACCATTAGGCCAGAGTACCAGTCTAAGACCTTAGCTATTAGGCCAGAGTAAGAGTTAGAACCTTAGCTATTAGGCCAGAGTAAGAGTTAAGGCCTTAACCATTAGGCCAGATTACGAGTCTAATACCTTTGCTATTAGGCCAGAGTAAGAGTTAAGACCTTAGCTATTAGGCCAGAGTAAGAGTTAAGACCTTAACCAGTAGGCCAGAGTAAGAGTTAAGACCTTAACCATTAGGCCAGAGTACGAGTCTAATCCCTTACCTATTAGGCCAGAGTAAGAGTTAAGACCTTAACCCTTAGGCCAGAGTATGAGTCTAAGACCTTAGCTATTAGGCCAGAGTAAGAGTTAAGACCGTAACCATTAGGCCAGAGTACAACTCTAAGACCTTAGCTATTCGGCCAGAGTAAGAGTTAAGACCTTAGGTATTAGGCCAGCGTAAGAGTTAAGACCTTAGCTATTAGGCCAGAGTAAGAGTTAAGACCTTAACCAGTAGGCCAGAGTAAGAGTTAAGACCTTAACCAGTAGGCCAGAGTAAGAGTCTAAGACCTTAGCTATTAGGCCAGAGTAAGAGTTAAGACCTTAACCATTAGGCCAGAGTACGAGTCTAAGACCTTAGCTATTAGGCCAGAGTAAGAGTTAGGACCTTAGCTATTAGGCCAGAGTAAGAGTTAAGACCTTAACCATTAGGCCAGATTACAAGTCTAATACCTTTGCTATTAGGCCAGAGTAAGAGTTAAGACCTTAGCTATTAGGCCAGAGTAAGAGTTAAGACCTTAACCAGTAGGCCAGAGTAAGAGTTAAGACCTTAACCATTAGGCCAGAGTACGAGTCTAAGCCCTTACCTATTAGGCCAGAGTAAGAGTTAAGACCTTAACCAGTAGGCCAGAGTAAGAGTTAAGACCTTAACCATTAGGCCAGAGTATGAGTCTAAGACCTTAGCTATTAGGCCAGAGTAAGAGTTAAGACCTTAACCAATAGGCCAGAGTAAGAGTTAAGACCTTAACCATTAGGCAAGAGTATGAGTCTAAGACTTTAGCTATTAGGCCAGAGTAAGAGTTAAGACCTTAACCATTAGGCCAGAGTACGACTCTAAGACCTTAGCTATTCGGCCAGAGTAAGAGTTAAGACCTTAACCAGTAGGCCAGAGTAAGAGTTAAGACCTTAACCAGTAGGCCAGAGTAAGAGTCTAAGACCTTAGCTATTAGGCCAGAGTAAGAGTTAAGACCTTAGCTATTAGGCCAGAGTAAGAGTTAAGACCTTAACCAGTAGGCCAGAGTAAGAGTTAAGACCTTAACCAGTAGGCCAGAGTAAGTCTAAGACCTTAGCTATTAGGCAGAGTAAGAGTTAAGACCTTAACCATTAGGCCAGAGTACCAGTCTAAGACCTTAGCTATTAGGCCAGAGTAAGAGTTAGGACCTTAGCTATTAGGCCAGAGTAAGAGTTAAGACCTTAACCATTAGGCCAGATTACGAGTCTAATACCTTTGCTATTAGGCCAGAGTAAGAGTTAGGACCTTAGCTATTAGGCCAGAGTAAGAGTTAAGACCTTAACCAGTAGGCCAGAGTAAGAGTTAAGACCTTAACCATTAGGCCAGAGTACGAGTCTAAGCCCTAACCTATTAGGCCAGAGTAAGAGTTAAGACCTTAACCAGTAGGCCAGAGTAAGAGTAAAGACCTTAACCATTAGGCCAGAGTATGAGTCTAAGACCTTAGCTATTAGGCCAGAGTTAGAGTTAAGACCTTGGCTATTAGGCCACAGTAAGAGTTAAGACCTTAGCTATTAGGCCAAAGTAAGAGTTAAGACCTTAACCAGTATTCCAGAGTAAGAGTTAAGACCTTGACCAGTAGGCCAGAGTACGAGTCTAAGACCTTAGCTATTAGGCCAGAGTACGAGTTAAGACCTTAACCAGTAGGTCAGAGTACGAGTCTAAGACCTTAGCTATTAGGCCAGAGTACCAGTCTAAGACCTTAGCTATTAGGCCAGAGTAAGAGTTAAGACCTTAAACATTAGGCCAGAGTATGAGTCTAAGACCTTAGCTATTAGGCCAGAGTAAGAGTTAAGACCTTAGCTATTAGGCCAGAGTAAGAGTTAAGACCGTAACCATTAGGCCAGAGTACAACTCTAAGACCTTAGCTATTCGGCCAGAGTAAGAGTTAAGACCTTAGGTATTAGGCCAGCGTAAGAGTTAAGACCTTAGCTATTAGGCCAGAGTAAGAGTTAAGACCTTAACCAGTAGGCCAGAGTAAGAGTTAAGACCTTAACCAGTAGGCCAGAGTAAGAGTCTAAGACCTTAGCTATTAGGCCAGAGTAAGAGTTAAGACCTTAACCATTAGGCCAGAGTACGAGTCTAAGACCTTAGCTATTAGGCCAGAGTAAGAGTTAGGACCTTAGCTATTAAGCCAGAGTAAGAGTTAAGACCTTAACCATTAGGCCAGATTACGAGTCTAATACCTGTGCTATTAGGCCAGAGTAAGAGTTAAGACCTTAGCTATTAGGCCAGAGTAAGAGTTAAGACCTTAACCAGTAGGCCAGAGTAAGAGTTAAGACCTTACCTATTAGGCCAGAGTAAGAGTTAAGACCTTAACCAGTAGGCCAGAGTAAGAGTTAAGACCTTAACCATTAGGCCAGAGTATGAGTCTAAGACCTTAGCTATTAGGCCAGAGTAAGAGTTAAGACCTTAACCAGTAGGCCAGAGTAAGAGTCTAAGACCTTAGCTATTAGGCCAGAGTAAGAGTTAAGACCTTAACCATTAGGCCAGAGTACCAGTCTAAGACCTTAGCTATTAGGCCAGAGTAAGAGTTAGAACCTTAGCTATTAGGCCAGAGTAAGAGTTAAGGCCTTAACCATTAGGCCAGATTACGAGTCTAATACCTTTGCTATTAGGCCAGAGTAAGAGTTAAGACCTTAGCTATTAGGCCAGAGTAAGAGTTAAGACCTTAACCAGTAGGCCAGAGTAAGAGTTAAGACCTTAACCATTAGGCCAGAGTACGAGTCTAAGCCCTTACCTATTAGGCCAGAGTAAGAGTTAAGACCTTAACCATTAGGCCAGAGTATGAGTCTAAGACCTTAGCTATTAGGCCAGAGTAAGAGTTAAGACCGTAACCATTAGGCCAGAGTACAACTCTAAGACCTTAGCTATTCGGCCAGAGTAAGAGTTAAGACCTTAGGTATTAGGCCAGCGTAAGAGTTAAGACCTTAGCTATTAGGCCAGAGTAAGAGTTAAGACCTTAACCAGTAGGCCAGAGTAAGAGTTAAGACCTTAACCAGTAGGCCAGAGTAAGAGTCTAAGACCTTAGCTATTAGGCCAGAGTAAGAGTTAAGACCTTAACCATTAGGCCAGAGTACGAGTCTAAGACCTTAGCTATTAGGCCAGAGTAAGAGTTAGGACCTTAGCTATTAGGCCAGAGTAAGAGTTAAGACCTTAACCATTAGGCCAGATTACAAGTCTAATACCTTAGCTATTAGGCCAGAGTAAGAGTTAAGACCTTAACCAGTAGGCCAGAGTAAGAGTTAAGACCTTAACCAGTAGGCCAGAGTAAGAGTCTAAGACCTTAGCTATTAGGCCAGAGTAAGAGTCTAAGACCTTAGCTATTAGGCCAGAGTAAGAGTTAAGACCTTAACCAGTAGGCCAGAGTAAGAGTTAAGACCTTAATCATTAGGCCAGAGTACGAGTCTAAAACCTTAGCTATTAGGCCAGATTAAGAGTTAAGACTTTAACCAGTAGGCCAGAGTAAGAATTAAGACCTTAATCATTAGGCCAGAGTACGAGTCTAAAACCTTAGCTATTAGGCCAGAGTAAGAGTTAAGACCTTAGCTATTAGGCCAGCGTAAGAGTTAAGACATTAGCTAATAGGCCAGAGTAAGAGTTAAGACCTTAACCAGTAGGCCAAAGTAAGAGTTAAGACCTTAGCTATTAGGCCAGAGTAAGAGTTAAGACCTTAACCATTAGGCCAGATTACGAGTCTAATACCTTTGCTATTAGGCCAGAGTAAGAGTTAGGACCTTAGCTATTAGGCCAGAGTAAGAGTTAAGACCTTAACCAGTAGGCCAGAGTAAGAGTTAAGACCTTAACCATTAGGCCAGAGTACGAGTCTAAGCCCTTACCTATTAGGCCAGAGTAAGAGTTAAGACCTTAACCAGTAGGCCAGAGTAAGAGTAAAGACCTTAACCATTAGGCCAGAGTATGAGTCTAAGACCTTAGCTATTAGGCCAGAGTAAGAGTTAAGACCTTGGCTATTAGGCCACAGTAAGAGTTAAGACCTTAGCTATTAGGCCAAAGTAAGAGTTAAGACCTTAACCAGTATTCCAGAGTAAGAGTTAAGACCTTGACCAGTAGGCCAGAGTACGAGTCTAAGACCTTAGCTATTAGGCCAGAGTACGAGTTAAGACCTTAACCAGTAGGTCAGAGTACGAGTCTAAGACCTTAGCTATTAGGCCAGAGTACCAGTCTAAGACCTTAGCTATTAGGCCAGAGTAAGAGTTAAGACCTTAAACATTAGGCCAGAGTATGAATCTAAGACCTTAGCTATTAGGCCAGAGTAAGAGTTAAGACCTTAGCTATTATTCCAGAGTAAGAGTTAAGACCGTAACCATTAGGCCAGAGTACAACTCTAAGACCTTAGCTATTCGGCCAGAGTAAGAGTTAAGACCTTAGGTATTAGGCCAGCGTAAGAGTTAAGACCTTAGCTATTAGGCCAGAGTAAGAGTTAAGACCTTAACCAGTAGGCCAGAGTAAGAGTTAAGACCTTAACCAGTAGGCCAGAGTAAGAGTCTAAGACCTTAGCTATTAGGCCAGAGTAAGAGTTAAGACCTTAACAATTAGGCCAGAGTACGAGTCTAAGACCTTAGCTATTAGGCCAGAGTAAGAGTTAGGACCTTAGCTATTAAGCCAGAGTAAGAGTTAAGACCTTAACCATTAGGCCAGATTACGAGTCTAATACCTTTGCTATTAGGCCAGAGTAAGAGTTAAGACCTTAGCTATTAGGCCAGAGTAAGAGTTAAGACCTTAACCAGTAGGCCAGAGTAAGAGTTAAGACCTTACCTATTAGGCCAGAATAAGAGTTAAGACCTTAACCAGTAGGCCAGAGTAAGAGTTAAGACCTTAACCATTAGGCCAGAGTATGAGTCTAAGACCTTAGCTATTAGGCCAGAGTAAGAGTTAAGACCTTAACCATTAGGCCAGAGTACCAGTCTAAGACCTTAGCTATTAGGCCAGAGTAAGAGTTAGAACCTTAGCTATTAGGCCAGAGTAAGAGTTAAGGCCTTAACCATTAGGCCAGATTACGAGTCTAATACCTTTGCTATTAGGCGAGAGTAAGAGTTAAGACCTTAGCTATTAGGCCAGAGTAAGAGTTAAGACCTTAACCAGTAGGCCAGAGTAAGAGTTAAGACCTTAACCATTAGGCCAGAGTACGAGTCTAAGCCCTTACCTATTAGGCCAGAGTAAGAGTTAAGACCTTAACCATTAGGCCAGAGTATGAGTCTAAGACCTTAGCTATTAGGCCAGAGTAAGAGTTAAGACCGTAACCATTTGGCCAGAGTACAACTCTAAGACCTTAGCTATTCGGCCAGAGTAAGAGTTAAGACCTTAGGTATTAGGCCAGCGTAAGAGTTAATACCTTAGCTATTAGGCCAGAGTAAGAGTTAAGACCTTAACCAGTAGGCCAGAGTAAGAGTTAAGACCTTAACCAGTAGGCCAGAGTAAGAGTCTAAGACCTTAGCTATTAGGCCAGAGTAAGAGTTAAGACCTTAACCATTAGGCCAGAGTACGAGTCTAAGACCTTAGCTATTTGGCCAGAGTAAGAGTTAGGACCTTAGCTATTAGGCCAGAGTAAGAGTTAAGACCTTAACCATTAGGCCAGATTACAAGTCTAATACCTTTGCTATTAGGCCAGAGTAAGAGTTAAGACCTTAGCTATTAGGCCAGAGTAAGAGTTAAGACCTTAACCAGTAGGCCAGAGTAAGAGTTAAGACCTTAACCATTAGGCCAGAGTACCAGTCTAAGCCCTTACCTATTAGGCCAGAGTAAGAGTTAAGACCTTAACCAGTAGGCCAGAGTAAGAGTTAAGACCTTAACCATTAGGCCAGAGTATGAGTCTAAGACCTTAGCTATTAGGCCAGAGTAAGAGTTAAGACCTTAACCAATAGGCCAGAGTAAGAGTTAAGACCTTAACCATTAGGCCAGAGTATGAGTCTAAGACTTTAGCTATTAGGCCAGAGTAAGAGTTAAGACCTTAACCAGTAGGCCAGAGTATGAGTCTAAGACCTTAGCTATTCGGCCAGAGTAAGAGTTAAGACCTTAGGTATTAGGCCAGCGTAAGAGTTATGACCTTAGCTATTAGGCCAGAGTAAGAGTTAAGACCTTAACCAGTAGGCCAGAGTAAGAGTTAAGACCTTAACCAGTAGGCCAGAGTAAGAGTCTAAGACCTTAGCTATTAGGCCAGAGTAAGAGTCTAAGACCTTAGCTATTAGGCCAGAGTAAGAGTTAAGACCTTAACCAGTAGGCCAGAGTAAGAGTTAAGACCTTAATCATTAGGCCAGAGTACGAGTCTAAAACCTTAGCTATTAGGCCAGATTAAGAGTTAAGACTTTAACCAGTAGGCCAGAGTAAGAATTAAGACCTTAATCATTAGGCCAGAGTACGAGTCTAAAACCTTAGCTATTAGGCCAGAGTAAGAGTTAAGACCTTAACCATTAGGCCAGAGTAAGAGTTAAGACCTTAACCATTAGGCCAGAGTACGAGTCTAAGACCTTAGCTATTAGGCCAGAGTAAGAGTTGAGACCTTAGCTATCAGGCCAGAGTAAGATTTAAGACCTTAGCTATTAGGCCAGAGTAAGAGTTAAGACCTTAACCAGTAGGCCAGAGTAAGAGTTAAGACCTTAACCATTAGGCCAGAGTACGAGTCTAAGCCCTTACCTATTAGGCCAGAGTAAGAGTTAAGACCTTAACCAATTGGCCAGTGTAAGAGTTAAGACCTTAACCATTAGGCCAGAGTATGAGTCTAGGACCTTAGCTATTAGGCCAGAGTAAGAGTTAAGACCTTAGCTATTAGGCCAGAGTAAGAGTTAAGACCTTAACCAGTAGGCCAGAGTGGAAGTTAAGACCTTAACCAGTAGGCCAAAGTAAGAGTTAAGACCTTAACCAGTATTCCAGAGTAAGAGTTAAGACCTTGACCAGTAGGCCAGAGTACGAGTCTAAGACCTGAGCTATTAGGCCAGAGTACGAGTTAAGACCTTAACCAGTAGGTCAGAGTACGAATCTAAGACCTTAGCTATTAGGCCAGAGTACCAGTCTAAGACCTTAGCTATTAGGCCAGAGTAAGAGTTAAGACCTTAAACATTAGGCCAGAGTATGAGTCTACGACCTTAGCTATTAGGCCAGACTAAGAGTTAAGACCTTAGCTATTAGGCCAGAGTAAGAGTTAAGACCTTAACCAGTAGGCCAAAGTAAGAGTTAAGACCTTAACCAGTAGGCCAGAGTAAGAGTCTAAGACCTTGGCTATTAGGCCAGAGTACAAGTCTAAGACCTTAGCTATTAGGCCAGAGTAAGAGTTAAGACCTTAACCAGTAGGCCAGAGTAAGAGTTAAGACCTTAATCATTAGGCCAGAGTACGAGTCTAAAACCTTAGCTATTAGGCCAGATTAAGAGTTAAGACCTTAAACAGTAGGCCAGAGTAAGAGTTAAGACCTTAATCATTAGGCCAGAGTACGAGTCTAAAACCTTAGCTATTAGGCCAGAGTAAGAGTTAAGACCTTAACCATTAGGCCAGATTAAGAGTCTAATATCTTTGCTATTAGGCCAGAGTAAGAGTTAGGACCTTAGCTATTAGGCCAGAGTAAGAGTTAAGACCTTAACCAGTAGGCCAGAGTAAGAGTTAATACCTTAACCATTAGGCCAGAGTACGAGTCTAAGACCTTAGCTATTAGGCCAGAGTAAGAGTTAAGACCTTAACCAGTAGGCCATGGTAAGAGTTAAGACCATAATCATTAGGCCAGAGTACGATTCTAAAACCTTAGCTATTAGGCCAGAGTAAGAGTTAAGACCTTAGCTATTAGGCCAGAGTAAGAGTTAAGACCTTAACCAGTAGGCCAGAGTACGAGTCTAAGACCTTAGCTATTAGGCCAGAGTAAGAGTTAAGACCTTAACCACTAGGCCAAAGTAAGAGTTAAGACCATAACCTGTAGGCCATAGTATGAGTCTAAGACCTTAGCTATTAGGCCAGAGTAAGAGTTAAGACCTTAGCTATTAGGCCAGAGTAAGAGTTAAGACCTTAACCATTAGGCCAGATTACGAGTCTAAGATCTTTGCTATTAGGCCATAGTAAGATTTAAGACCTTAGCTATTAGGCCAGAGTAAGAGGTAAGACCTTAACCAGTAGGCCAGAGTAAGAGTTAAGACCTTAACCATTAGGCCAGAGTACGAGTCTAAGACCTTAGCTATTAGGCCAGAGTAAGAGTTAAGACCTTAACCATTAGGCCAGAGTATGAGTCTAAGACCTTAGCTATTAGGCCAGAGTAAGAGTTAAGACCATAACCAGTAGGCCAGAGTAAGAGTTAAGACCTTAACCATTAGGCCAGAGTACGAGTCCAAGAACTTAGCTATTCGGCCACAGTAAGAGTTAAGACCTTAGCTATTAGGCCAGCGTAAGAGTTAAGACATTAGCTAATAGGCCAGAGTAAGAGTTAAGACGTTAACCAGTAGGCCAAAGTAAGAGTTAAGACCTTAACGAGTAGGCCAGAGTAAGAGTCTAAGACCTTAGCAATTAGGCCATAGTACGAGTCTAAGACCTTAGCTATTAGGCCAGAGTAAGAGTTAAGACCTTAACCAGTAGGCCAGAGTAAGAGTTAAGACCTTAACCTGTAGGCCATAGTAAGAGTCTAAGACCTTAGCTATTAGGCCAGAGTAAGAGTTAAGACCTTAACTATTAGGCCAGAGTAAGAGTTAAGACCTTAACCATTAGGCCAGATTACGAGTCTAAGACCTTTGCTATTAGGCCAGAGTAAGAGTTAAGACCTTAGCTATTAGGCCAGAGTAAGAGTTAAGACCTTAACCAGTAGGCCAGAGTAAGAGTTAAGACCTTAACCATTAGGCCAGAGTACGCATCTAAGCCCTTAGCTATTAGGCCAGAGTAAGAGTTAAGACCTTAACCAGTAGGCCAGAGTAAGAGTTAAGACCTTAACCATTAGGCCAGAGTACGAGTCTAAGACCTTAGCTATTAGGCCAGAGTAAGAGTTAAGACCTTATCTATTAGGCCAGAGTAAGAGTTAAGACCTTAGCTATTAGGCCAGAGTAAGAGTTAAGACCTTAGTTATTAGGCCAGAGTAAGAGTTAAGACATTAACCAATAGGCCAGAGTAAGAGTTAAGACCTTAACCATTAGGCCAGAGTACCAGTCTAAGACCTTAGATATTAGGCCAGAGTAAGAGTTAAGACCTTAACCAATAGGCCAGAGTAAGAGTTAAGACCTTAACCATTAGGCCAGAGTACGAGTCTAATACCTTAGCTATTCGGCCAGAGTAAGAGTTAAGACCTTAGCTATTAGGCCAGAGTAAGAGTTAAGACCTTAACCATTAGGCCAGAGTACGAGTCTAAGACCTTAGCTATTCGGCCAGAGTAAGAGTTAAGACCTTAGCTATTAGGCCAGAGTAAGAGTTAAGACCTTAACCATTAGGCCAGAGTACGAGTCTAAGACCTAAGCTATTCGGCCAGAGTAAGAGTTAAGACCTTAGCTATTAGGCCAGCGTAAGAGTTAAGACCTTAGCTATTAGGCCAGAGTAAGAGTTAAGACCTTAACCAGTAGGCCAAAGTAAGAGTTAAGACCTTAACCAGTAGGCCAGAGTAAGAGTCTAAGACCATAGCTATTAGGCCAGAGTACGAGTCTAAGACCTTAGCTATTAGGCCAGAGTAAGAGTTAAGACCTTAACCAGTAGGCCAGAGTAAGAGTTAAGACCTTAATCATTAGGCCAGAGTACGAGTCTAAGACCTTAGCTATTAGGCCAGAGTAAGAGTTAAGACCTTAGCTATTAGGCCAGAGTACGAGTCTAAGACCTTAGCTATTAGGCCAGAGTAAGATTTAAGACCTTAGCTATTAGGCCAGAGTAAGAGTTAAGACCTTAACCAGTAGGCCAGGGTAGGAGTTAAGACCTTAACCAGTAGGCCAAAGTAAGAGTTAAGACCTTAACCAGTATTCCAGAGTAAGAGTTAAGACCTTGACCAGTAGGCCAGAGTACGAGTCGAAGACCTTAGCTATTAGGCCAGAGTACGAGTTAAGACCTTAACCAGTAGGTCAGAGTACGAGTCTAAGACCTTAGCTATTAGGCCAGAGTACCAGTCTAAGACCTTAGCTATTAGGCCAGAGTAAGAGTTAAGACCTTAAACATTAGGCCAGAGTACGAGTCTAAGACCTTAGCTATTAGGCCAGAGTAAGAGTTAGGACCTTAGCTATTAAGCCAGAGTAAGAGTTAAGACCTTAACCAGTAGGCCAGAGTAAGAGTTAAGACCTTAACCATTAGGCCAGAGTACGAGTCTAAGCCCTTACCTATTAGGCCAGAGTAAGAGTTAAGACCTTAACCAGTAGGCCAGAGTAAGAGTAAAGACCTTAACCATTAGGCCAGAGTATGAGTCTAAGACCTTAGCTATTAGGCCAGAGTAAGAGTTAAGACCTTGGCTATTAGGCCACAGTAAGAGTCAAGACCTTAGCTATTAGGCCAAAGTAAGAGTTAAGACCTTAACCAGTAGGCCAGAGTAAGAGTTAAGACCTTACCTATTAGGCCAGAGTAAGAGTTAAGACCTTAACCAGTAGGCCAGAGTAAGAGTTAAGACCTTAACCATTAGGCCAGAGTATGAGTCTAAGACCTTAGCTATTAGGCCAGAGTAAGAGTTAAGACCTTAACCATTAGGCCAGAGTATGAGTCTAAGACCTTAGCTATTAGGCCAGAGTAAGAGTTAGGACCGTAACCATTAGGCCAGAGTACAACTCTAAGACCTTAGCTATTCGGCCAGAGTAAGAGTTAAGACCTTAGGTATTAGGCCAGCGTAAGAGTTAAGACCTTAGCTATTAGGCCAGAGTAAGAGTTAAGACCTTAACCAGTAGGCCAGAGTAAGAGTTAAGACCTTAACCAGTAGGCCAGAGTAAGAGTCTAAGACCTTAGCTATTAGGCCAGAGTAAGAGTTAAGACCTTAACCATTAGGCCAGAGTACGAGTCTAAGACCTTAGCTATTAGGCCAGAGTAAGAGTTAGGACCTTAGCTATTAGGCCAGAGTAAGAGTTAAGACCTTAACCATTAGGCCAGATTACGAGTCTAATACCTTTGCTATTAGGCCAGAGTAAGAGTTAAGACCTTAGCTATTAGGCCGGAGTAAGAGTTAAGACCTTAACCAGTAGGCCAGAGTAAGAGTTAAGACCTTAACCATTAGGCCAGAGTACGAGTCTAAGCCCTTACCTATTAGGCCAGAGTAAGAGATAAGACCTTAACCAGTAGGCCAGAGTAAGAGTTAAGACCTTAACCATTAGGCCAGAGTATGAGTCTAAGACCTTAGCTATTAGGCCAGAGTAAGAGTTAAGACCTTGGCTATTAGGCCAGAGTAAGAGTTAAGACCTTAGCTATTAGGCCAGAGTAAGAGTTAAGACCTTAACCAATAGGCCAGAGTAAGAGTTAAGACCTTAACCATTAGGCCAGAGTATGAGTCTAAGACTTTAGCTATTAGGCCAGAGTAAGAGTTAAGACCTTAACCAGTAGGCCAGAGTATGAGTCTAAGACCTTAGCTATTAGGCCAGAGTAAGAGTTAAGACCTTAACCAGTAGGCCAGGGTAGGAGTTAAGACCTTAACCAGTAGGCCAAAGTAAGAGTTAAGACCTTAACCAGTATTCCAGAGTAAGAGTTAAGACCTTAACCATTAGGCCAGATTACGAGTCTAATACCTTTGCTATTAGGCCAGAGTAAGAGTTAGGACCTTAGCTATTAGGCCAGAGTAAGAGTTAAGACCTTAACCAGTAGGCCAGAGTAAGAGTTAAGACCTTAACCATTAGGCCAGAGTACGAGTCTAAGCCCTTACCTATTAGGCCAGAGTAAGAGTTAAGACCTTAACCAGTAGGCCAGAGTAAGAGTAAAGACCTTAACCATTAGGCCAGAGTATGAGTCTAAGACCTTAGCTATTAGGCCAGAGTAAGAGTTAAGACCTTGGCTATTAGGCCACAGTAAGAGTTAAGACCTTAGCTATTAGGCCAAAGTAAGAGTTAAGACCTTAACCAGTAGGCCAGAGTAAGAGTTAAGACCTTACCTATTAGGCCAGAGTAAGAGTTAAGACCTTAACCAGTAGGCCAGAGTAAGAGTTAAGACCTTAACCATTAGGCCAGAGTATGAGTCTAAGACCTTAGCTATTAGGCCAGAGTAAGAGTTAAGACCTTAACCATTAGGCCAGAGTATGAGTCTAAGACCTTAGCTATTAGGCCAGAGTAAGAGTTAGGACCGTAACCATTAGGCCAGAGTACAACTCTAAGACCTTAGCTATTCGGCCAGAGTAAGAGTTAAGACCTTAGGTATTAGGCCAGCGTAAGAGTTAAGACCTTAGCTATTAGGCCAGAGTAAGAGTTAAGACCTTAACCAGTAGGCCAGAGTAAGAGTTAAGACCTTAACCAGTAGGCCAGAGTAAGAGTCTAAGACCTTAGCTATTAGGCCAGAGTAAGAGTTAAGACCGTAACCATTAGGCCAGAGTACGAGTCTAAGACCTTAGCTATTAGGCCAGAGTAAGAGTTAGGACCTTAGCTATTAGGCCAGAGTAAGAGTTAAGACCTTAACCATTAGGCCAGATTACGAGTCTAATACCTTTGCTATTAGGCCAGAGTAAGAGTTAAGACCTTAGCTATTAGGCCAGAGTAAGAGTTAAGACCTTAACCAGTAGGCCAGAGTAAGAGTTAAGACCTTAACCATTAGGCCAGAGTACGAGTCTAAGCCCTTACCTATTAGGCCAGAGTAAGAGATAAGACCTTAACCAGTAGGCCAGAGTAAGAGTTAAGACCTTAACCATTAGGCCAGAGTATGAGTCTAAGACCTTAGCTATTAGGCCAGAGTAAGAGTTAAGACCTTAGCTATTAGGCCAGAGTAAGAGTTAAGACCTTAGCTATTAGGCCAGAGTAAGAGTTAAGACCTTAACCAATAGGCCAGAGTAAGAGTTAAGACCTTAACCATTAGGCCAGAGTATGAGTCTAAGACTTTAGCTATTAGGCCAGAGTAAGAGTTAAGACCTTAACCAGTAGGCCAGAGTATGAGTCTAAGACCTTAGCTATTAGGCCAGAGTAAGAGTTAAGACCTTAACCAGTAGGCCAGGGTAGGAGTTAAGACCTTAACCAGTATTCCAGAGTAAGAGTTAAGACCTTGACCAGTAGGCCAGAGTACGAGTCGAAGACCTTAGCTATTAGGCCAGAGTACGAGTTAAGACCTTAACCAGTAGGTCAGAGTACGAGTCTAAGACCTTAGCTATTAGGCCAGAGTACCAGTCTAAGACCTTAGCTATTAGGCCAGAGTAAGAGTTAAGACCTTAAACATTAGGCCAGAGTATGAGTCTAAGACCTTAGCTATTAGGCCAGAGTAAGAGTTAAGACCTTAGCTATTAGGCCAGAGTAAGAGTTAAGACCGTAACAATTAGGCCAGAGTACAACTCTAAGACCTTAGCTATTCGGCCAGAGTAAGAGTTAAGACCTTAGGTATTAGGCCAGCGTAAGAGTTAAGACCTTAGCTATTAGGCCAGAGTAAGAGTTAAGACCTTAACCAGTAGGCCAGAGTAAGAGTTAAGACCTTAACCAGTAGGCCAGAGTAAGAGTCTAAGACCTTAGCTATTAGGCCAGAGTAAGAGTTAAGACCTTAACCATTAGGCCAGAGTACGAGTCTAAGACCTTAGCTATTAGGCCAGAGTAAGAGTTAGGACCTTAGCTATTAAGCCAGAGTAAGAGTTAAGACCTTAACCATTAGGCCAGATTACGAGTCTAATACCTTTGCTATTAGGCCAGAGTAAGAGTTAAGACCTTAGCTATTAGGCCAGAGTAAGAGTTAAGACCTTAACCAGTAGGCCAGAGTAAGAGTTAAGACCTTAGCTATTAGGCCAGAGTAAGAGTTAAGACCTTAACCAGTAGGCCAGAGTAAGAGTTAAGACCTTACCTATTAGGCCAGAGTAAGAGTTAAGACCTTAACCAGTAGGCCAGAGTAAGAGTTAAGACCTTAACCATTAGGCCAGAGTATGAGTCTAAGACCTTAGCTATTAGGCCAGAGTAAGAGTTAGGACCGTAACCATTAGGCCAGAGTACAACTCTAAGACCTTAGCTATTCGGCCAGAGTAAGAGTTAAGACCTTAGGTATTAGGCCAGCGTAAGAGTTAAGACCTTAGCTATTAGGCCAGAGTAAGAGTTAAGACCTTAACCAGTAGGCCAGAGTAAGAGTTAAGACCTTAACCAGTAGGCCAGAGTAAGAGTCTAAGACCTTAGCTATTAGGCCAGAGTAAGAGTTAAGACCTTAACCATTAGGCCAGAGTACGAGTCTAAGACCTTAGCTATTAGGCCAGAGTAAGAGTTAGGACCTTAGCTATTAGGCCAGAGTAAGAGTTAAGACCTTAACCATTAGGCCAGATTACGAGTCTAATACCTTTGCTATTAGGCCAGAGTAAGAGTTAAGACCTTAGCTATTAGGCCAGAGTAAGAGTTAAGACCTTAACCAGTAGGCCAGAGTAAGAGTTAAGACCTTAACCATTAGGCCAGAGTACGAGTCTAAGCCCTTACCTATTAGGCCAGAGTAAGAGATAAGACCTTAACCAGTAGGCCAGAGTAAGAGTTAAGACCTTAACCATTAGGCCAGAGTATGAGTCTAAGACCTTAGCTATTAGGCCAGAGTAAGAGTTAAGACCTTAGCTATTAGGCCAGAGTAAGAGTTAAGACCTTAGCTATTAGGCCAGAGTAAGAGTTAAGACCTTAACCAATAGGCCAGAGTAAGAGTTAAGACCTTAACCATTAGGCCAGAGTATGAGTCTAAGACTTTAGCTATTAGGCCAGAGTAAGAGTTAAGACCTTAACCAGTAGGCCAGAGTATGAGTCTAAGACCTTAGCTATTCGGCCAGAGTAAGAGTTAAGACCTTAGGTATTAGGCCAGCGTAAGAGTTAAGACCTTAGCTATTAGGCCAGAGTAAGAGTTAAGACCTTAACCAGTAGGCCAGAGTAAGAGTTAAGACCTTAACCAGTAGGCCAGAGTAAGAGTCTAAGACCTTAGCTATTTGGCCAGAGTAAGAGTCTAAGACCTTAGCTATTAGGCCAGAGTACGAGTCTAAGACCTTAGCTATTAGGCCAGAGTAAGAGTTAGGACCTTAGCTATTAAGCCAGAGTAAGAGTTAAGACCTTAACCATTAGGCCAGATTACGAGTCTAATACCTTAGCTATTAGGCCAGAGTAAGAGTTAAGACCTTAACCAGTAGGCCAGAGTAAGAGTTAAGACCTTAACCAGTAGGCCAGAGTAAGTCTAAGACCTTAGCTATTAGGCAGAGTAAGAGTTAAGACCTTAACCATTAGGCCAGAGTACCAGTCTAAGACCTTAGCTATTAGGCCAGAGTAAGAGTTAGGACCTTAGCTATTAGGCCAGAGTAAGAGTTAAGACCTTAACCATTAGGCCAGATTACGAGTCTAATACCTTTGCTATTAGGCCAGAGTAAGAGTTAGGACCTTAGCTATTAGGCCAGAGTAAGAGTTAAGACCTTAACCAGTAGGCCAGAGTAAGAGTTAAGACCTTAACCATTAGGCCAGAGTACGAGTCTAAGCCCTTACCTATTAGGCCAGAGTAAGAGTTAAGACCTTAACCAGTAGGCCAGAGTAAGAGTAAAGACCTTAACCATTAGGCCAGAGTATGAGTCTAAGACCTTAGCTATTAGGCCAGAGTAAGAGTTAAGACCTTGGCTATTAGGCCACAGTAAGAGTTAAGACCTTAGCTATTAGGCCAAAGTAAGAGTTAAGACCTTAACCAGTAGGCCAGAGTAAGAGTTAAGACCTTACCTATTAGGCCAGAGTAAGAGTTAAGACCTTAACCAGTAGGCCAGAGTAAGAGTTAAGACCTTAACCATTAGGCCAGAGTATGAGTCTAAGACCTTAGCTATTAGGCCAGAGTAAGAGTTAAGACCTTAACCATTAGGCCAGAGTATGAGTCTAAGACCTTAGCTATTAGGCCAGAGTAAGAGTTAGGACCGTAACCATTAGGCCAGAGTACAACTCTAAGACCTTAGCTATTCGGCCAGAGTAAGAGTTAAGACCTTAGGTATTAGGCCAGCGTAAGAGTTAAGACCTTAGCTATTAGGCCAGAGTAAGAGTTAAGACCTTAACCAGTAGGCCAGAGTAAGAGTTAAGACCTTAACCAGTAGGCCAGAGTAAGAGTCTAAGACCTTAGCTATTAGGCCAGAGTAAGAGTTAAGACCTTAACCATTAGGCCAGAGTACGAGTCTAAGACCTTAGCTATTAGGCCAGAGTAAGAGTTAGGACCTTAGCTATTAGGCCAGAGTAAGAGTTAAGACCTTAACCATTAGGCCAGATTACGAGTCTAATACCTTTGCTATTAGGCCAGAGTAAGAGTTAAGACCTTAGCTATTAGGCCAGAGTAAGAGTTAAGACCTTAACCAGTAGGCCAGAGTAAGAGTTAAGACCTTAACCATTAGGCCAGAGTACGAGTCTAAGCCCTTACCTATTAGGCCAGAGTAAGAGATAAGACCTTAACCAGTAGGCCAGAGTAAGAGTTAAGACCTTAACCATTAGGCCAGAGTATGAGTCTAAGACCTTAGCTATTAGGCCAGAGTAAGAGTTAAGACCTTAGCTATTAGGCCAGAGTAAGAGTTAAGACCTTAGCTATTAGGCCAGAGTAAGAGTTAAGACCTTAACCAATAGGCCAGAGTAAGAGTTAAGACCTTAACCATTAGGCCAGAGTATGAGTCTAAGACTTTAGCTATTAGGCCAGAGTAAGAGTTAAGACCTTAACCAGTAGGCCAGAGTATGAGTCTAAGACCTTAGCTATTCGGCCAGAGTAAGAGTTAAGACCTTAGGTATTAGGCCAGCGTAAGAGTTAAGACCTTAGCTATTAGGCCAGAGAAAGAGTTAAGACCTTAACCAGTAGGCCAGAGTAAGAGTTAAGACCTTAACCAGTAGGCCAGAGTAAGAGTCTAAGACCTTAGCTATTTGGCCAGAGTAAGAGTCTAAGACCTTAGCTATTAGGCCAGAGTACGAGTCTAAGACCTTAGCTATTAGGCCAGAGTAAGAGTTAAGACCTTAACCAGTAGGCCAGAGTAAGAGTTAAGACCTTAACCAGTAGGCCAGAGTAAGTCTAAGACCTTAGCTATTAGGCAGAGTAAGAGTTAAGACCTTAACCATTAGGCCAGAGTACCAGTCTAAGACCTTAGCTATTAGGCCAGAGTAAGAGTTAGGACCTTAGCTATTAGGCCAGAGTAAGAGTTAAGACCTTAACCATTAGGCCAGATTACGAGTCTAATACCTTTGCTATTAGGCCAGAGTAAGAGTTAGGACCTTAGCTATTAGGCCAGAGTAAGAGTTAAGACCTTAACCAGTAGGCCAGAGTAAGAGTTAAGACCTTAACCATTAGGCCAGAGTACGAGTCTAAGCCCTTACCTATTAGGCCAGAGTAAGAGTTAAGACCTTAACCAGTAGGCCAGAGTAAGAGTAAAGACCTTAACCATTAGGCCAGAGTATGAGTCTAAGACCTTAGCTATTAGGCCAGAGTAAGAGTTAAGACCTTGGCTATTAGGCCACAGTAAGAGTTAAGACCTTAGCTATTAGGCCAAAGTAAGAGTTAAGACCTTAACCAGTATTCCAGAGTAAGAGTTAAGACCTTGACCAGTAGGCCAGAGTTCGAGTCTAAGACCTTAGCTATTAGGCCAGAGTACGAGTTAAGACCTTAACCAGTAGGTCAGAGTACGAGTCTAAGACCTTAGCTATTAGGCCAGAGTACCAGTCTAAGACCTTAGCTATTAGGCCAGAGTAAGAGTTAAGACATTAAACATTAGGCCAGAGTATGAGTCTAAGACCTTAGCTATTAGGCTAGAGTAAGAGTTAAGACCTTAGCTATTAGGCCAGAGTAAGAGTTAAGACCGTAACCATTAGGCCAGAGTGCAACTCTAAGACCTTAGCTATTCGGCCAGAGTAAGAGTTAAGACCTTAGGTATTAGGCCAGCGTAAGAGTTAAGACCTTAGCTATTAGGCCAGAGTAAGAGTTAAGACCTTAACCAGTAGTCCAGAGTAAGAGTTAAGACCTTAACCAGTAGGCCAGAGTAAGAGTCTAAGACCTTAGCTATTAGGCCAGAGTAAGAGTTAAGACCTTAACCATTAGGCCAGAGTACGAGTCTAAGACCTTATCTATTAGGCCAGAGTAAGAGTTAGGACCTTTGCTATTAAGCCAGAGTAAGAGTTAAGACCTTAACCATTAGGCCAGATTACGAGTCTAATACCTTTGCTATTAGGCCAGAGTAAGAGTTAAGACCTTAGCTATTAGGCCAGAGTAAGAGTTAAGACCTTAACCAGTAGGCCAGAGTAAGAGTTAAGACCTTACCTATTAGGCCAGAGTAAGAGTTAAGACCTTAACCAGTAGGCCAGAGCAAGAGTTAAGACCTTAACCATTAGGCCAGAGTATGAGTCTAAGACCTTAGCTATTAGGCCAGAGTAAGAGTTAAGACCTTAACCAGTAGGCCAGAGTAAGAGTCTAAGACCTTAGCTATTAGGCCAGAGTAAGAGTTAAGACCTTAACCATTAGGCCAGAGTACCAGTCTAAGACCTTAGCTATTAGGCCAGAGTAAGAGTTAGAACCTTAGCTATTAGGCCAGAGTAAGAGTTAAGGCCTTAACCATTAGGCCAGATTACGAGTCTAATACCTTTGCTATTAGGCCAGAGTAAGAGTTAAGACCTTAGCTATTAGGCCAGAGTAAGAGTTAAGACCTTAACCAGTAGGCCAGAGTAAGAGTTAAGACCTTAACCATTAGGCCAGAGTACGAGTCTAAGCCCTTACCTATTAGGCCAGAGTAAGAGTTAAGACCTTAACCATTAGGCCAGAGTATGAGTCTAAGACCTTAGCTATTAGGCCAGAGTAAGAGTTAAGACCGTAACCATTAGGCCAGAGTACAACTCTAAGACCTTAGCTATTCGGCCAGAGTAAGAGTTAAGACCTTAGGTATTAGGCCAGCGTAAGAGTTAAGACCTTAGCTATTAGGCCAGAGTAAGAGTTAAGACCTTAACCAGTAGGCCAGAGTAAGAGTTAAGACCTTAACCAGTAGGCCAGAGTAAGAGTCTAAGACCTTAGCTATTAGGCCAGAGTAAGAGTTAAGACCTTAACCATTAGGCCAGAGTATGAGTCTAAGACCTTAGCTATTAGGCCAGAGTAAGAGTTAGGACCTTAGCTATTAGGCCAGAGTAAGATTTAAGACCTTAACCATTAGGCCAGATTACGAGTCTAATACCTTTGCTATTAGGCCAGAGTAAGAGTTAAGACCTTAGCTATTAGGCCAGAGTAAGAGTTAAGACCTTAACCAGTAGGCCAGAGTAAGAGTTAAGACCTTAACCATTAGGCCAGAGTACGAGTCTAAGCCCTTACCTATTAGGCCAGAGTAAGAGTTAAGACCTTAACCAGTAGGCCAGAGTAAGAGTTAAGACCTTAACCATTAGGCCAGAGTATGAGTCTAAGACCTTAGCTATTAGGCCAGAGTAAGAGTTAAGACCTTAACCAATAGGCCAGAGTAAGAGTTAAGACCTTAACCATTAGGCCAGAGTATGAGTCTAAGACTTTAGCTATTAGGCCAGAGTAAGAGTTAAGACCTTAACCAGTAGGCCAGAGTATGAGTCTAAGACCTTAGCTATTCGGCCAGAGTAAGAGTTAAGACCTTAGGTATTAGGCCAGCGTAAGAGTTATGACCTTAGCTATTAGGCCAGAGTAAGAGTTAAGACCTTAACCAGTAGGCCAGAGTAAGAGTTAAGACGTTAACCAGTAGGCCAGAGTAAGAGTCTAAGACCTTAGCTATTAGGCCAGAGTAAGAGTCTAAGACCTTAGCTATTAGGCCAGAGTAAGAGTTAAGACCTTAACCAGTAGGCCAGAGTAAGAGTTAAGACCTTAATCATTAGGCCAGAGTACGAGTCTAAAACCTTAGCTATTAGGCCAGATTAAGAGTTAAGACTTTAACCAGTAGGCCAGAGTAAGAATTGAGACCTTAATCATTAGGCCAGAGTACGAGTCTAAAACCTTAGCTATTAGGCCAGAGTAAGAGTTAAGACCTTAACCATTAGGCCAGAGTAAGAGTTAAGACCTTAACCATTAGGCCAGAGTACGAGTCTAAGACCTTAGCTATTAGGCCAGAGTAAGAGTTGAGACCTTAGCTATTAGGCCAGAGTAAGATTTAAGACCTTAGCTATTAGGCCAGAGTAAGAGTTAAGACCTTAACCAGTAGGCCAGAGTAAGAGTTAAGACCTTAACCATTAGGCCAGAGTACGAGTCTAAGCCCTTACCTATTAGGCCAGAGTAAGAGTTAAGACCTTAACCAACAGGCCAGTGTAAGAGTTAAGACCTTAACCATTAGGCCAGAGTATGAGTCTAGGACCTTAGCTATTAGGCCAGAGTAAGAGTTAAGACCTTAGCTATTAGGCCAGAGTAAGAGTTAAGACCTTAACCAGTAGGCCAGAGTAGAAGTTAAGACCTTAACCAGTAGGCCAAAGTAAGAGTTAAGACCTTAACCAGTATTCCAGAGTAAGAGTTAAGACCTTGACCAGTAGGCCAGAGTACGAGTCTAAGACCTGAGCTATTAGGCCAGAGTACGAGTTAAGACCTTAACCAGTAGGTCAGAGTACGAGTCTAAGACCTTAGCTATTAGGCCAGAGTACCAGTCTAAGACCTTAGCTATTAGGCCAGAGTAAGAGTTAAGACCTTAAACATTAGGCCAGAGTATGAGTCCTTGGCCTTAGCTATTAGGCCAGAGTAAGAGTTAAGACCTTAGCTATTAGGCCAGAGTAAGAGTTAAGACCTTAACCAGTAGGCCAAAGTAAGAGTTAAGACCTTAACCAGTAGGCCAGAGTAAGAGTCTAAGACCTTAGCTATTAGGCCAGAGTACGAGTCTAAGACCTTAGCTATTAGGCCAGAGTAAGAGTTAAGACCTTAACCAGTAGGCCAGAGTAAGAGTTAAGACCTTAATCATTAGGCCAGAGTACGAGTCTAAAACCTTAGCTATTAGGCCAGATTAAGAGTTAAGACCTTAAACAGTAGGCCAGAGTAAGAGTTAAGACCTTAATCATTAGGCCAGAGTACGAGTCTAAAACCTTAGCTATTAGGCCAGAGTAAGAGTTAAGACCTTAACCATTAGGCCAGATTAAGAGTCTAATATCTTTGCTATTAGGCCAGAGTAAGAGTTAGAACCTTAGCTATTAGGCCAGAGTAAGAGTTAAGACCTTAACCAGTAGGCCAGAGTAAGAGTTAATACCTTAACCATTAGGCCAGAGTACGAGTCTAAGACCTTAGCTATTAGGCCAGAGTAAGAGTTAAGACCTTAACCAGTAGGCCAGAGTAAGAGTTAAGACCATAATCATTAGGCCAGAGTACGATTCTAAAACCTTAGCTATTAGGCCAGAGTAAGAGTTAAGACCTTAGCTATTAGGCCAGAGTAAGAGTTAAGACCTTAACCAGTAGGCCAGAGTACGAGTCTAAGACCTTAGCTATTAGGCCAGAGTAAGAGTTAAGACCTTAACCACTAGGCCAAAGTAAGAGTTAAGACCATAACCTGTAGGCCATAGTATGAGTCTAAGACCTTAGCTATTAGGCCAGAGTAAGAGTTAAGACCTTAGCTATTAGGCCAGAGTAAGAGTTAAGACCTTAACCAGTAGGCCAAAGTAAGTGTTAAGACCTTAACGAGTAGGCCAGAGTAAGAGTCTAAGACCTTAGCTATTAGGCCATAGTACGAGTCTAAGACCTTAGATATTAGGCCAGAGTAGGAGTTAAGACCTTAACCATTAGGCCAGAGTACCAGTCTAAGACCTTAGATATTAGGCCAGAGTAAGAGTTAAGACCTTAACCAATAGGCCAGAGTAAGAGTTAAGACCTTAACCATTAGGCCAGAGTACGAGTCTAAGACCTTAGCTATTCGGCCAGAGTAAGAGTTAAGACCTTAGCTATTAGGCCAGAGTAAGAGTTAAGACCTTAACCATTAGGCCAGAGTACGAGTCTAAGACCTTAGCTTTTTGGCCAGAGTAAGAGTTAAGACCTTAGCTATTAGGCCAGAGTAAGAGTTAAGACCTTAACCATTAGGCCAGAGTACGAGTCTAAGACCTTAGCTATTCGGCCAGAGTAAGAGTTAAGACCTTAGCTATTAGGCCAGCGTAAGAGTTAAGACCTTAGCTATTAGGCCAGAGTAAGAGTTAAGACCTTAACCAGTAGGCCAAAGTAAGAGTTAAGACCTTAACCAGTAGGCCAGAGTAAGAGTCTAAGACCTTAGCTATTAGGCCAGAGTACGAGTCTAAGACCTTAGCTATTAGGCCAGAGTAAGAGTTAAGACCTTAACCAGTAGGCCAGAGTAAGAGTTAAGACCTTAATCATTAGGCCAGAGTATGAGTCTAAGACCTTAGCTATTAGGCCAGAGTAAGAGTTAAGACCTTAGCTATTAGGCCAGAGTACGAGTCTCAGACCTTAGCTATTAGGCCAGAGTAAGATTTAAGACCTTAGCTATTAGGCCAGAGTAAGAGTTAAGACCTTAACCAGTAGGCCAGGGTAGGAGTTAAGACCTTAACCAGTAGGCCAAAGTAAGAGTTAAGACCTTAACCAGTATTCCAGAGTACGAGTCTAAGACCTTAGCTATTAGGCCAGAGTACGAGTTAAGACCTTAACCAGTAGGTCAGAGTATGAGTCTAAGACCTTAGCTATTAGGCCAGAGTACCAGTCTAAGTCCTTAGCTATTAGGCCAGAGTAAGAGTTAAGACCTTAAACATTAGGCCAGAGTATGAGTCTAAGACCTTATCTATTAGGCCAGAGTAAGAGTTAAGACCTTAGCTATTAGGCCAGAGTAAGAGTTAAGACCTTAACCATTAGGCCAGAGTACGACTCTAAGACCTTAGCTATTCGGCCAGAGTAAGAGTTAAGACCTTAACCAGTAGGCCAGAGTAAGAGTTAAGACCTTAACCAGTAGGCCAGAGTAAGAGTCTAAGACCTTAGCTATTAGGCCAGAGTAAGAGTTAAGACCTTAAGCTATTAGGCCAGAGTAAGAGTTAAGACCTTAACCAGTAGGCCAGAGTAAGAGTTAAGACCTTAACCAGTAGGCCAGAGTAAGTCTAAGACCTTAGCTATTAGGCAGAGTAAGAGTTAAGACCTTAACCATTAGGCCAGAGTACCAGTCTAAGACCTTAGCTATTAGGCCAGAGTAAGAGTTAGGACCTTAGCTATTAGGCCAGAGTAAGAGTTAAGACCTTAACCATTAGGCCAGATTACGAGTCTAATACCTTTGCTATTAGGCCAGAGTAAGAATTAGGACCTTAGCTATTAGGCCAGAGTAAGAGTTAAGACCTTAACCAGCAGGCCAGAGTAAGAGTTAAGACCTTAACCATTAGGCCAGAGTACGAGTCTAAGCCCTTACCTATTAGGCCAGAGTAAGAGTTAAGACCTTAACCAGTAGGCCAGAGTAAGAGTAAAGACCTTAACCATTAGGCCAGAGTATGAGTCTAAGACCTTAGCTATTAGGCCACAGTAAGAGTTAAGACCTTAGCTATTAGGCCAAAGTAAGAGTTAAGACCTTAACCAGTATTCCAGAGTAAGAGTTAAGACCTTGACCAGTAGGCCAGAGTACGAGTCTAAGACCTTAGCTATTAGGCTAGAGTACGAGTTAAGACCTTAACCAGTAGGTCAGAGTACGAGTCTAAGACCTTAGCTATTAGGCCAGAGTACCAGTCTAAGACCTTAGCTATTAGGCCAGAGTAAGAGTTAAGACCTTAAACATTAGGCCAGAGTATGAGTCTAAGACCTTAGCTATTAGGCCAGAGTAAGAGTTAAGACCTTAGCTATTAGGCCAGAGTAACAGTTAAGACCGTAGCCATTAGGCCAGAGTACAACTCTAAGACCTTAGCTATTCGGCCAGAGTAAGAGTTAAGACCTTAGGTATTAGGCCAGCGTAAGAGTTAAGACCTTAGCTATTAGGCCAGAGTAAGAGTTAAGACCTTAACCAGTAGGCCAGAGTAAGAGTTAAGACCTTAACCAGTAGGCCAGAGTAAGAGTCTAAGACCTTAGCTATTAGGCCAGAGTAAGAGTTAAGACCTTAACCATTAGGCCAGAGTACGAGTCTAAGACCTTAGCTATTAGGCCAGAGTAAGAGTTAGGACCTTAGCTATTAAGCCAGAGTAAGAGTTAAGACCTTAACCATTAGGCCAGATTATGAGTCTAATACCTTTGCTATTAGGCCAGAGTAAGAGTTAAGACCTTAGCTATTAGGCCAGAGTAAGAGTTAAGACCTTAACCAGTAGGCCAGAGTAAGAGTTAAGTCCTTACCTATTAGGCCAGAGTAAGAGTTAAGACCTTAACCAGTAGGCCAGAGTAAGAGTTAAGACCTTAACCATTAGGCCAGAGTATGAGTCTAAGACCTTAGCTATTAGGCCAGAGTAAGAGTTAAGACCTTAACCAGTAGGCCAGAGTAAGAGTCTAATACCTTAGCTATTAGGCCAGAGTAAGAGTTAAGACCTTAACCATTAGGCCAGAGTACCAGTCTAAGACCTTAGCTATTAGGCCAGAGTAAGAGTTAGAACCTTAGCTATTAGGCCAGAGTAAGAGTTAAGGCCTTAACCATTAGGCCAGATTACGAGTCTAATACCTTTGCTATTAGGCCAGATTAAGAGTTAAGACCTTAGCTATTAGGCCAGAGTAAGAGTTAAGACCTTAACCAGTAGGCCAGATTGCGAGTCTAATACCTTTGCTATTAGGCCAGAGTAAGAATTAGGACCTTAGCTATTAGGCCAGAGTAAGAGTTAAGACCTTAACCAGCAGGCCAGAGTAAGAGTTAAGACCTTAACCATTAGGCCAGAGTACGAGTCTAAGCCCTTACCTATTAGGCCAGAGTAAGAGTTAAGACCTTAACCAGTAGGCCAGAGTAAGAGTAAAGACCTTAACCATTAGGCCAGAGTATGAGTCTAAGACCTTAGCTATTAGGCCAGAGTAAGAGTTAAGACCTTGGCTATTAGGCCACAGTAAGAGTTAAGACCTTAGCTATTAGGCCAAAGTAAGAGTTAAGACCTTAACCAGTATTCCAGAGTAAGAGTTAAGACCTTGACCAGTAGGCCAGAGTACGAGTCTAAGACCTTAGCTATTAGGCTAGAGTACGAGTTAAGACCTTAACCAGTAGGTCAGAGTACGAGTCTAAGACCTTAGCTATTAGGCCAGAGTACCAGTCTAAGACCTTAGCTATTAGGCCAGAGTAAGAGTTAAGACCTTAAACATTAGGCCAGAGTATGAGTCTAAGACCTTAGCTATTAGGCCAGAGTAAGAGTTAAGACCTTAGCTATTAGGCCAGAGTAACAGTTAAGACCGTAGCCATTAGGCCAGAGTACAACTCTAAGACCTTAGCTATTCGGCCAGAGTAAGAGTTAAGACCTTAGGTATTAGGCCAGCGTAAGAGTTAAGACCTTAGCTATTAGGCCAGAGTAAGAGTTAAGACCTTAACCAGTAGGCCAGAGTAAGAGTTAAGACCTTAACCAGTAGGCCAGAGTAAGAGTCTAAGACCTTAGCTATTAGGCCAGAGTAAGAGTTAAGACCTTAACCATTAGGCCAGAGTACGAGTCTAAGACCTTAGCTATTAGGCCAGAGTAAGAGTTAGGACCTTAGCTATTAAGCCAGAGTAAGAGTTAAGACCTTAACCATTAGGCCAGATTATGAGTCTAATACCTTTGCTATTAGGCCAGAGTAAGAGTTAAGACCTTAGCTATTAGGCCAGAGTAAGATTTAAGACCTTAGCTATTAGGCCAGAGTAAGAGTTAAGACCTTAACCAGTAGGCCAGAGTAAGAGTTAAGACCTTAACCATTAGGCCAGAGTACGAGTCTAAGCCCTTACCTATTAGGCCAGAGTAAGAGTTAAGACCTTAACCAACAGGCCAGTGTAAGAGTTAAGACCTTAACCATTAGGCCAGAGTATGAGTCTAGGACCTTAGCTATTAGGCCAGAGTAAGAGTTAAGACCTTAGCTATTAGGCCAGAGTAAGAGTTAAGACCTTAACCAGTAGGCCAGAGTAGAAGTTAAGACCTTAACCAGTAGGCCAAAGTAAGAGTTAAGACCTTAACCAGTATTCCAGAGTAAGAGTTAAGACCTTGACCAGTAGGCCAGAGTACGAGTCTAAGACCTGAGCTATTAGGCCAGAGTACGAGTTAAGACCTTAACCAGTAGGTCAGAGTACGAGTCTAAGACCTTAGCTATTAGGCCAGAGTACCAGTCTAAGACCTTAGCTATTAGGCCAGAGTAAGAGTTAAGACCTTAAACATTAGGCCAGAGTATGAGTCCTTGGCCTTAGCTATTAGGCCAGAGTAAGAGTTAAGACCTTAACCAGTAGGCCAAAGTAAGAGTTAAGACCTTAACCAGTAGGCCAGAGTAAGAGTCTAAGACCTTAGCTATTAGGCCAGAGTACGAGTCTAAGACCTTAGCTATTTTCCAGAGTAAGAGTTAAGACCTTAACCAGTAGGCCAGAGTAAGAGTTAAGACCTTAATCATTAGGCCAGAGTACGAGTCTAAAACCTTAGCTATTAGGCCAGATTAAGAGTTAAGACCTTAAACAGTAGGCCAGAGTAAGAGTTAAGACCTTAATCATTAGGCCAGAGTACGAGTCTAAAACCTTAGCTATTAGGCCAGAGTAAGAGTTAAGACCTTAACCATTAGGCCAGATTAAGAGTCTAATATCTTTGCTATTAGGCCAGAGTAAGAGTTAGAACCTTAGCTATTAGGCCAGAGTAAGAGTTAAGACCTTAACCAGTAGGCCAGAGTAAGAGTTAAGACCTTAACCATTAGGCCAGAGTATGAGTCTAAGACCTTAGCTATTAGGCCAGAGTAAGAGTTAAGACCTTAACCAGTAGGCCAGAGTAAGAGTCTAATACCTTAGCTATTAGGCCAGAGTAAGAGTTAAGACCTTAACCATTAGGCCAGAGTACCAGTCTAAGACCTTAGCTATTAGGCCAGAGTAAGAGTTAGAACCTTAGCTATTAGGCCAGAGTAAGAGTTAAGGCCTTAACCATTAGGCCAGATTACGAGTCTAATACCTTTGCTATTAGGCCAGATTAAGAGTTAAGACCTTAGCTATTAGGCCAGAGTAAGAGTTAAGACCTTAACCAGTAGGCCAGATTACGAGTCTAATACCTTTGCTATTAGGCCAGAGTAAGAATTAGGACCTTAGCTATTAGGCCAGAGTAAGAGTTAAGACCTTAACCAGCAGGCCAGAGTAAGAGTTAAGACCTTAACCATTAGGCCAGAGTACGAGTCTAAGCCCTTACCTATTAGGCCAGAGTAAGAGTTAAGACCTTAACCAGTAGGCCAGAGTAAGAGTAAAGACCTTAACCATTAGGCCAGAGTATGAGTCTAAGACCTTAGCTATTAGGCCAGAGTAAGAGTTAAGACCTTGGCTATTAGGCCACAGTAAGAGTTAAGACCTTAGCTATTAGGCCAAAGTAAGAGTTAAGACCTTAACCAGTATTCCAGAGTAAGAGTTAAGACCTTGACCAGTAGGCCAGAGTACGAGTCTAAGACCTTAGCTATTAGGCTAGAGTACGAGTTAAGACCTTAACCAGTAGGTCAGAGTACGAGTCTAAGACCTTAGCTATTAGGCCAGAGTACCAGTCTAAGACCTTAGCTATTAGGCCAGAGTAAGAGTTAAGACCTTAAACATTAGGCCAGAGTATGAGTCTAAGACCTTAGCTATTAGGCCAGAGTAAGAGTTAAGACCTTAGCTATTAGGCCAGAGTAACAGTTAAGACCGTAGCCATTAGGCCAGAGTACAACTCTAAGACCTTAGCTATTCGGCCAGAGTAAGAGTTAAGACCTTAGGTATTAGGCCAGCGTAAGAGTTAAGACCTTAGCTATTAGGCCAGAGTAAGAGTTAAGACCTTAACCAGTAGGCCAGAGTAAGAGTTAAGACCTTAACCAGTAGGCCAGAGTAAGAGTCTAAGACCTTAGCTATTAGGCCAGAGTAAGAGTTAAGACCTTAACCATTAGGCCAGAGTACGAGTCTAAGACCTTAGCTATTAGGCCAGAGTAAGAGTTAGGACCTTAGCTATTAAGCCAGAGTAAGAGTTAAGACCTTAACCATTAGGCCAGATTATGAGTCTAATACCTTTGCTATTAGGCCAGAGTAAGAGTTAAGACCTTAGCTATTAGGCCAGAGTAAGATTTAAGACCTTAGCTATTAGGCCAGAGTAAGAGTTAAGACCTTAACCAGTAGGCCAGAGTAAGAGTTAAGACCTTAACCATTAGGCCAGAGTACGAGTCTAAGCCCTTACCTATTAGGCCAGAGTAAGAGTTAAGACCTTAACCAACAGGCCAGTGTAAGAGTTAAGACCTTAACCATTAGGCCAGAGTATGAGTCTAGGACCTTAGCTATTAGGCCAGAGTAAGAGTTAAGACCTTAGCTATTAGGCCAGAGTAAGAGTTAAGACCTTAACCAGTAGGCCAGAGTAGAAGTTAAGACCTTAACCAGTAGGCCAAAGTAAGAGTTAAGACCTTAACCAGTATTCCAGAGTAAGAGTTAAGACCTTGACCAGTAGGCCAGAGTACGAGTCTAAGACCTGAGCTATTAGGCCAGAGTACGAGTTAAGACCTTAACCAGTAGGTCAGAGTACGAGTCTAAGACCTTAGCTATTAGGCCAGAGTACCAGTCTAAGACCTTAGCTATTAGGCCAGAGTAAGAGTTAAGACCTTAAACATTAGGCCAGAGTATGAGTCCTTGGCCTTAGCTATTAGGCCAGAGTAAGAGTTAAGACCTTAACCAGTAGGCCAAAGTAAGAGTTAAGACCTTAACCAGTAGGCCAGAGTAAGAGTCTAAGACCTTAGCTATTAGGCCAGAGTACGAGTCTAAGACCTTAGCTATTTTCCAGAGTAAGAGTTAAGACCTTAACCAGTAGGCCAGAGTAAGAGTTAAGACCTTAATCATTAGGCCAGAGTACGAGTCTAAAACCTTAGCTATTAGGCCAGATTAAGAGTTAAGACCTTAAACAGTAGGCCAGAGTAAGAGTTAAGACCTTAATCATTAGGCCAGAGTACGAGTCTAAAACCTTAGCTATTAGGCCAGAGTAAGAGTTAAGACCTTAACCATTAGGCCAGATTAAGAGTCTAATATCTTTGCTATTAGGCCAGAGTAAGAGTTAGAACCTTAGCTATTAGGCCAGAGTAAGAGTTAAGACCTTAACCAGTAGGCCAGAGTAAGAGTTAATACCTTAACCATTAGGCCAGAGTACGAGTCTAAGACCTTAGCTATTAGGCCAGAGTAAGAGTTAAGACCTTAACCAGTAGGCCAGAGTAAGAGTTAAGACCATAATCATTAGGCCAGAGTACGATTCTAAAACCTTAGCTATTAGGCCAGAGTAAGAGTTAAGACCTTAGCTATTAGGCCAGAGTAAGAGTTAAGACCTTAACCAGTAGGCCAGAGTACGAGTCTAAGACCTTAGCTATTTGGCCAGAGTAAGAGTTAAGACCTTAACCACTAGGCCAAAGTAAGAGTTAAGACCATAACCTGTAGGCCATAGTATGAGTCTAAGACCTTAGCTATTAGGCCAGAGTAAGAGTTAAGACCTTAGCTATTAGGCCAGAGTAAGAGTTAAGACCTTAACCAGTAGGCCAAAGTAAGTGTTAAGACCTTAACGAGTAGGCCAGAGTAAGAGTCTAAGACCTTAGCTATTAGGCCATAGTACGAGTCTAAGACCTTAGATATTAGGCCAGAGTAGGAGTTAAGACCTTAACCATTAGGCCAGAGTACCAGTCTAAGACCTTAGATATTAGGCCAGAGTAAGAGTTAAGACCTTTACCAATAGGCCAGAGTAAGAGTTAAGACCTTAACCATTAGGCCAGAGTACGAGTCTAAGACCTTAGCTATTCGGCCAGAGTAAGAGTTAAGACCTTAGCTATTAGGCCAGAGTAAGAGTTAAGACCTTAACCATTAGGCCAGAGTACGAGTCTAAGACCTTAGCTTTTTGGCCAGAGTAAGAGTTAAGACCTTAGCTATTAGGCCAGAGTAAGAGTTAAGGCCTTAACCATTAGGCCAGAGTACGAGTCTAAGACCTTAGCTATTCGGCCAGAGTAAGAGTTAAGACCTTAGCTATTAGGCCAGCGTAAGAGTTAAGACCTTAGCTATTAGGCCAGAGTAAGAGTTAAGACCTTAACCAGTAGGCCAAAGTAAGAGTTAAGACCTTAACCAGTAGGCCAGAGTAAGAGTCTAAGACCTTAGCTATTAGGCCAGAGTACGAGTCTAAGACCTTAGCTATTAGGCCAGAGTAAGAGTTAAGACCTTAACCAGTAGGCCAGAGTAAGAGTTAAGACCTTAATCATTAGGCCAGAGTATGAGTCTAAGACCTTAGCTATTAGGCCAGAGTAAGAGTTAAGACCTTAGCTATTAGGCCAGAGTACGAGTCTCAGACCTTAGCTATTAGGCCAGAGTAAGATTTAATACCTTAGCTATTAGGCCAGAGTAAGAGTTAAGACCTTAACCAGTAGGCCAGGGTAGGAGTTAAGACCTTAACCAGTAGGCCAAAGTAAGAGTTAAGACCTTAACCAGTATTCCAGAGTACGAGTCTAAGACCTTAGCTATTAGGCCAGAGTACGAGTTAAGACCTTAACCAGTAGGTCAGAGTATGAGTCTAAGACCTTAGCTATTAGGCCAGAGTACCAGTCTAAGTCCTTAGCTATTAGGCCAGAGTAAGAGTTAAGACCTTAAACATTAGGCCAGAGTATGAGTCTCAGACCTTATCTTTTAGGCCAGAGTAAGAGTTAAGACCTTAGCTATTAGGCCAGAGTAAGAGTTAAGACCTTAACCATTAGGCCAGAGTACGACTCTAAGACCTTAGCTATTCGGCCAGAGTAAGAGTTAAGACCTTAACCAGTAGGCCAGAGTAAGAGTTAAGACCTTAACCAGTAGGCCAGAGTAAGAGTCTAAGACCTTAGCTATTAGGCCAGAGTAAGAGTTAAGACCTTAGCTATTAGGCCAGAGTAAGAGTTAAGACCTTAACCAGTAGGCCAGAGTAAGTCTAAGACCTTAGCTATTAGGCAGAGTAAGAGTTAAGACCTTAACCATTAGGCCAGAGTACCAGTCTAAGACCTTAGCTATTAGGCCAGAGTAAGAGTTAGGACCTTAGCTATTAGGCCAGAGTAAGAGTTAAGACCTTAACCATTAGGCCAGATTACGAGTCTAATACCTTTGCTATTAGGCCAGAGTAAGAATTAGGACCTTAGCTATTAGGCCAGAGTAAGAGTTAAGACCTTAACCAGCAGGCCAGAGTAAGAGTTAAGACCTTAACCATTAGGCCAGAGTACGAGTCTAAGCCCTTACCTATTAGGCCAGAGTAAGAGTTAAGACCTTAACCAGTAGGCCAGAGTAAGAGTAAAGACCTTAACCATTAGGCCAGAGTATGAGTCTAAGACCTTAGCTATTAGGCCAGAGTAAGAGTTAAGACCTTGGCTATTAGGCCACAGTAAGAGTTAAGACCTTAGCTATTAGGCCAAAGTAAGAGTTAAGACCTTAACCAGTATTCCAGAGTAAGAGTTAAGACCTTGACCAGTAGGCCAGAGTACGAGTCTAAGACCTTAGCTATTAGGCTAGAGTACGAGTTAAGACCTTAACCAGTAGGTCAGAGTACGAGTCTAAGACCTTAGCTATTAGGCCAGAGTACCAGTCTAAGACCTTAGCTATTAGGCCAGAGTAAGAGTTAAGACCTTAAACATTAGGCCAGAGTATGAGTCTAAGACCTTAGCTATTAGGCCAGAGTAAGAGTTAAGACCTTAGCTATTAGGCCAGAGTAACAGTTAAGACCGTAGCCATTAGGCCAGAGTACAACTCTAAGACCTTAGCTATTCGGCCAGAGTAAGAGTTAAGACCTTAGGTATTAGGCCAGCGTAAGAGTTAAGACCTTAGCTATTAGGCCAGAGTAAGAGTTAAGACCTTAACCAGTAGGCCAGAGTAAGAGTTAAGACCTTAACCAGTAGGCCAGAGTAAGAGTCTAAGACCTTAGCTATTAGGCCAGAGTAAGAGTTAAGACCTTAACCATTAGGCCAGAGTACGAGTCTAAGACCTTAGCTATTAGGCCAGAGTAAGAGTTAGGACCTTAGCTATTAAGCCAGAGTAAGAGTTAAGACCTTAACCATTAGGCCAGATTATGAGTCTAATACCTTTGCTATTAGGCCAGAGTAAGAGTTAAGACCTTAGCTATTAGGCCAGAGTAAGAGTTAAGACCTTAACCAGTAGGCCAGAGTAAGAGTTAAGTCCTTACCTATTAGGCCAGAGTAAGAGTTAAGACCTTAACCAGTAGGCCAGAGTAAGAGTTAAGACCTTAACCATTAGGCCAGAGTATGAGTCTAAGACCTTAGCTATTAGGCCAGAGTAAGAGTTAAGACCTTAACCAGTAGGCCAGAGTAAGAGTCTAAGACCTTAGCTATTAGGCCAGAGTAAGAGTTAAGACCTTAACCATTAGGCCAGAGTACCAGTCTAAGACCTTAGCTATTAGGCCAGAGTAAGAGTTAGAACCTTAGCTATTAGGCCAGAGTAAGAGTTAAGGCCTTAACCATTAGGCCAGATTACGAGTCTAATACCTTTGCTATTAGGCCAGATTAAGAGTTAAGACCTTAGCTATTAGGCCAGAGTAAGAGTTAAGACCTTAACCAGTAGGCCAGAGTAAGAGTTAAGACCTTAACCATTAGGCCAGAGTACGAGTCTAAGCCCTTACCTATTAGGCCAGAGTAAGAGTTAAGACCTTAACCATTAGGCCAGAGTATGAGTCTAAGACCTTAGCTATTAGGCCAGAGTAAGAGTTAAGACCGTAACCATTAGGCCAGAGTACAACTCTAAGACCTTAGCTATTCGGCCAGAGTAAGAGTTAAGACCTTAGGTATTAGGCCAGCGTAAGAGTTAAGACCTTAGCTATTAGGCCAGAGTAAGAGTTAAGACCTTAACCAGTAGGACAGAGTAAGAGTTAAGACCTTAACCAGCAGGCCAGAGTAAGAGTCTAAGACCTTAGCTATTAGGCCAGAGTAAGAGTTAAGACCTTAACCATTAGGCCAGAGTACGAGTCTAAGACGTTAGCTATTAGGCCAGAGTAAGAGTTAGGACCTTAGCTATTAGGCCAGAGTAAGAGTTAAGACCTTAACCATTAGGCCAGATTACGAGTCTAATACCTTTGCTATTAGGCCAGAGTAAGAGTTAAGACCTTAGCTATTAGGCCAGAGTAAGAGTTAAGACCTTAACCATTAGGCCAGAGTACGAGTCTAAGCCCTTACCTAATAGGCCAGAGTAAGAGTTAAGACCTTAACCAGTAGGCCAGAGTAAGAGTTAAGACCTTAACCATTAGGCCAGAGTATGAGTCTAAGACCTTAGCTATTAGGCCAGAGTAAGAGTTAAGACCTTAACCAATAGGCCAAAGTAAGAGTTAAGACCTTAACCATTACGCCAGAGTATGAGTCTAAGACTTTAGCTATTAGGCCAGAGTAAGAGTTAAGACCTTAACCAGTAGGCCAGAGTATGAGTCTAAGACCTTAGCTATTCGGCCAGAGTAAGAGTTAAGACCTTAGGTATTAGGCCAGCGTAAGAGTTATGACCTTAGCTATTAGGCCAGAGTAAGAGTTAAGACCTTAACCAGTAGGCCAGAGTAAGAGTTAAGACCTTAACCAGTAGGCCAGAGTAAGAGTCTAAGACCTTAGCTATTAGGCCAGAGTAAGAGTCTAAGACCTTAGCTATTAGGCCAGAGTAAGAGTTAAGACCTTAACCAGTAGGCCAGAGTAAGAGTTAAGACCTTAATCATTAGGCCAGAGTACGAGTCTAAAACCTTAGCTATTAGGCCAGATTAAGAGTTAAGACTTTAACCAGTAGGCCAGAGTAAGAATTAAGACCTTAATCATTAGGCCAGAGTACGAGTCTAAAACCTTAGCTATTAGGCCAGAGTAAGAGTTAAGACCTTAACCATTAGGCCAGAGTAAGAGTTAAGACCTTAACCATTAGGCCAGAGTACGAGTCTAAGACCTTAGCTATTAGGCCAGAGTAAGAGCTGAGACCTTAGCTATTAGGCCAGAGTAAGATTTAAGACCTTAGCTATTAGGCCAGAGTAAGAGTTAAGACCTTAACCAGTAGGCCAGAGTAAGAGTTAAGACCTTAACCATTAGGCCAGAGTACGAGTCTAAGCCCTTACCTATTAGGCCAGAGTAAGAGTTAAGACCTTAACCAATTGGCCAGTGTAAGAGTTAAGACCTTAACCATTAGGCCAGAGTATGAGTCTAGGACCTTAGCTATTAGGCCAGAGTAAGAGTTAAGACCTTAGCTATTAGGCCAGAGTAAGAGTTAAGACCTTAACCAGTAGGCCAGAGTAGAAGTTAAGACCTTAACCAGTAGGCCAAAGTAAGAGTTAAGACCTTAACCAGTATTCCAGAGTAAGAGTTAAGACCTTGACCAGTAGGCCAGAGTACGAGTCTAAGACCTGAGCTATTAGGCCAGAGTACGAGTTAAGACCTTAACCAGTAGGTCAGAGTACGAGTCTAAGACCTTAGCTATTAGGCCAGAGTACCAGTCTAAGACCTTAGCTATTAGGCCAGAGTAAGAGTTAAGACCTTAAACATTAGGCCAGAGTATGAGTCTGCGACCTTAGCTATCAGGCCAGAGTAAGAGTTAAGACCTTAGCTATTAGGCCAGAGTAAGAGTTAAGACCTTAACCATTAGGCCAGAGTACCAGTCTAAGACCTTAGATATTAGGCCAGAGTAAGAGTTAAGACCTTAACCAATAGGCCAGAGTAAGAGTTAAGACCTTAACCATTAGGCCAGAGTACGAGTCTAAGACCTTAGCTATTCGGCCAGAGTAAGAGTTAAGACCTTAGCTATTAGGCCAGAGTAAGAGTTAAGACCTTAACCATTAGGCCAGAGTACGAGTCTAAGACCTTAGCTTTTTGGCCAGAGTAAGAGTTAAGACCTTAGCTATTAGGCCAGAGTAAGAGTTAAGACCTTAACCATTAGGCCAGAGTACGAGTCTAAGACCTTAGCTATTCGGCCAGAGTAAGAGTTAAGACCTTAGCTATTAGGCCAGCGTAAGAGTTAAGACCTTAGCTATTAGGCCAGAGTAAGAGTTAAGACCTTAACCAGTAGGCCAAAGTAAGAGTTAAGACCTTAACCAGTAGGCCAGAGTAAGAGTCTAAGACCTTAGCTATTAGGCCAGAGTACGAGTCTAAGACCTTAGCTATTAGGCCAGAGTAAGAGTTAAGACCTTAACCAGTAGGCCAGAGTAAGAGTTAAGACCTTAATCATTAGGCCAGAGTATGAGTCTAAGACCTTAGCTATTAGGCCAGAGTAAGAGTTAAGACCTTAGCTATTAGGCCAGAGTACGAGTCTCAGACCTTAGCTATTAGGCCAGAGTAAAATTTAAGACCTTAGCTATTAGGCCAGAGTAAGAGTTAAGACCTTAACCAGTAGGCCAGGGTAGGAGTTAAGACCTTAACCAGTAGGCCAAAGTAAGAGTTAAGACCTTAAACATTAGGCCAGAGTACGAGTCTAAGACCTTAGCTATTAGGCCAGAGTAAGAGCTGAGACCTTAGCTATTAGGCCAGAGTAAGATTTAAGACCTTAGCTATTAGGCCAGAGTAAGAGTTAAGACCTTAACCAGTAGGCCAGAGTAAGAGTTAAGACCTTAACCATTAGGCCAGAGTACGAGTCTAAGCCCTTACCTATTAGGCCAGAGTAAGAGTTAAGACCTTAACCAATTGGCCAGTGTAAGAGTTAAGACCTTAACCATTAGGCCAGAGTATGAGTCTAGGACCTTAGCTATTAGGCCAGAGTAAGAGTTAAGACCTTAGCTATTAGGCCAGAGTAAGAGTTAAGACCTTAACCAGTAGGCCAGAGTAGAAGTTAAGACCTTAACCAGTAGGCCAAAGTAAGAGTTAAGACCTTAACCAGTATTTCAGAGTAAGAGTTAAGACCTTGACCAGTAGGCCAGAGTACGAGTCTAAGACCTGAGCTATTAGGCCAGAGTACGAGTTAAGACCTTAACCAGTAGGTCAGAGTACGAGTCTAAGACCTTAGCTATTAGGCCAGAGTACCAGTCTAAGACCTTAGCTATTAGGCCAGAGTAAGAGTTAAGACCTTAAACATTAGGCCAGAGTATGAGTCTACGACCTTAGCTATTAGGCCAGAGTAAGAGTTAAGACCTTAGCTATTAGGCCAGAGTAAGAGTTAAGACCTTAACCATTAGGCCAGAGTACCAGTCTAAGACCTTAGATATTAGGCCAGAGTAAGAGTTAAGACCTTAACCAATAGGCCAGAGTAAGAGTTAAGACCTTAACCATTAGGCCAGAGTACGAGTCTAAGACCTTAGCTATTCGGCCAGAGTAAGAGTTAAGACCTTAGCTATTAGGCCAGAGTAAGAGTTAAGACCTTAACCATTAGGCCAGAGTACGAGTCTAAGACCTTAGCTTTTTGGCCAGAGTAAGAGTTAAGACCTTAGCTATTAGGCCAGAGTAAGAGTTAAGACCTTAACCATTAGGCCAGAGTACGAGTCTAAGACCTTAGCTATTCGGCCAGAGTAAGAGTTAAGACCTTAGCTATTAGGCCAGCGTAAGAGTTAAGACCTTAGCTATTAGGCCAGAGTAAGAGTTAAGACCTTAACCAGTAGGCCAAAGTAAGAGTTAAGACCTTAACCAGTAGGCCAGAGTAAGAGTCTAAGACCTTAGCTATTAGGCCAGAGTACGAGTCTAAGACCTTAGCTATTAGGCCAGAGTAAGAGTTAAGACCTTAACCAGTAGGCCAGAGTAAGAGTTAAGACCTTAATCATTAGGCCAGAGTATGAGTCTAAGACCTTAGCTATTAGGCCAGAGTAAGAGTTAAGACCTTAGCTATTAGGCCAGAGTACGAGTCTCAGACCTTAGCTATTAGGCCAGAGTAAAATTTAAGACCTTAGCTATTAGGCCAGAGTAAGAGTTAAGACCTTAACCAGTAGGCCAGGGTAGGAGTTAAGACCTTAACCAGTAGGCCAAAGTAAGAGTTAAGACCTTAACCAGTATTCCAGAGTACGAGTCTAAGACCTTAGCTATTAGGCCAGAGTACGAGTTAAGACCTTAACCAGTAGGTCAGAGTACGAGTCTAAGACCTTAGCTATTAGGCCAGAGTACCAGTCTAAGTCCTTAGCTATTAGGCCAGAGTAAGAGTTAAGACCTTAAACATTAGGCCAGAGTATGAGTCTAAGACCTTATCTATTAGGCCAGAGTAAGAGTTAAGACCTTAGCTATTAGGCCAGAGTAAGAGTTAAGACCTTAACCATTAGGCCAGAGTACGACTCTAAGACCTTAGCTATTCGGCCAGAGTAAGAGTTAAGACCTTAACCAGTAGGCCAGAGTAAGAGTTAAGACCTTAACCAGTAGGCCAGAGTAAGAGTCTAAGACCTTAGCTATTAGGCCAGAGTAAGAGTTAAGACCTTAACTATTAGGCCAGAGTAAGAGTTAAGACCTTAACCAGTAGGCCAGAGTAAGAGTTAAGACCTTAACCAGTAGGCCAGAGTAAGTCTAAGACCTTAGTTATTAGGCAGAGTAAGAGTTAAGACCTTAACCATTAGGCCAGAGTACCAGTCTAAGACCTTAGCTATTAGGCCAGAGTAAGAGTTAGGACCTTAGCTATTAGGCAAGAGTAAGAGTTAAGACCTTAACCATTAGGCCAGATTACGAGTCTAATACCTTTGCTATTAGGCCAGAGTAAGAGTTAGGACCTTAGCTATTAGGCCAGAGTAAGAGTTAAGACCTTAACCAGTAGGCCAGAGTAAGAGTTAAGACATTAACCATTAGGCCAGAGTACGAGTCTAAGCCCTTACCTATTAGGCCAGAGTAAGAGTTAAGACCTTAACCAGTAGGCCAGAGTAAGAGTAAAGACCTTAACCATTAGGCCAGAGTATGAGTCTAAGACCTTAGCTATTAGGCCAGAGTAAGAGTTAAGACCTTGGCTATTAGGCCACAGTAAGAGTTAAGACCTTAGCTATTAGGCCAAAGTAAGAGTTAAGACCTTAATCAGTATTCCAGAGTAAGAGTTAAGACCTTGACCAGTAGGCCAGAGTACGAGTCTAAGACCTTAGCTATTAGGCCAGAGTACGAGTTAAGACCTTAACCAGTAGGTCAGAGTACGAGTCTAAGACCTTAGCTATTAGGCCAGAGTACCAGTCTAAGACCTTAGCTATTAGGCCAGAGTAAGAGTTAAGACCTTAAACATTAGGCCAGAGTATGAGTCTAAGACCTTAGCTATTAGGCCAGAGTAAGAGTTAAGACCTTAGCTATTAGGCCAGAGTAAGAGTTAAGACCGTAACCATTAGGCCAGAGTACAACTCTAAGACCTTAGCTATTCGGCCAGAGTAAGAGTTAAGACCTTAGGTATTAGGCCAGCGTAAGAGTTAAGACCTTAGCTATTAGGCCAGAGTAAGAGTTAAGACCTTAACCAGTAGGCCAGAGTAAGAGTTAAGACCTTAACCAGTAGGCCAGAGTAAGAGTCTAAGACCTTAGCTATTAGGCCAGAGTAAGAGTTAAGACCTTAACCATTAGGCCAGATTAAGAGTTAGGACCTTAGCTATTAAGCCAGAGTAAGAGTTAAGACCTTAACCATTAGGCCAGATTACGAGTCTAATACCTTTGCTATTAGGCCAGAGTAAGAGTTAAGACCTTAGCTATTAGGCCAGAGTAAGAGTTAAGACCTTAACCAGTAGGCCAGAGTAAGAGTTAAGACCTTACCTATTAGGCCAGAGTAAGAGTTAAGACCTTAACCAGTAGGCCAGAGTAAGAGTTAAGACCTTAACCATTAGGCCAGAGTATGAGTCTAAGACCTTAGCTATTAGGCCAGAGTAAGAGTTAAGACCTTAACCAGTAGGCCAGAGTAAGAGTCTAAGACCTTAGCTATTAGGCCAGAGTAAGAGTTAAGACCTTAACCATTAGGCCAGAGTACCAGTCTAAGACCTTAGCTATTAGGCCAGAGTAAGAGTTAGAACCTTAGCTATTAGGCCAGAGTAAGAGTTAAGGCCTTAACCATTAGGCCAGATTACGAGTCTAATACCTTTGCTATTAGGCCAGAGTAAGAGTTAAGACCTTAGCTATTAGGCCAGAGTAAGAGTTAAGACCTTAACCAGTAGGCCAGAGTAAGAGTTAAGACCTTAACCATTAGGCCAGAGTACGAGTCTAAGCCCTTACCTATTAGGCCAGAGTAAGAGTTAAGACCTTAACCATTAGGCCAGAGTATGAGTCTAAGACCTTAGCTATTAGGCCAGAGTAAGAGTTAAGACCGTAACCATTAGGCCAGAGTACAACTCTAAGACCTTAGCTATTCGGCCAGAGTAAGAGTTAAGACCTTAGGTATTAGGCCAGCGTAAGAGTTAAGACCTTAGCTATTAGGCCAGAGTAAGAGTTAAGACCTTAACCAGTAGGACAGAGTAAGAGTTAAGACCTTAACCAGTAGGCCAGAGTAAGAGTCTAAGACCTTAGCTATTAGGCCAGAGTAAGAGTTAAGACCTTAACCATTAGGCCAGAGTACGAGTCTAAGACCTTAGCTATTAGGCCAGAGTAAGAGTTAGGACCTTAGCTATTAGGCCAGAGTAAGAGTTAAGACCTTAACCATTAGGCCAGAGTACGACTCTAAGACCTTAGCTATTCGGCCAGAGTAAGAGTTAAGACCTTAACCAGTAGGCCAGAGTAAGAGTTAAGACCTTAACCAGTAGGCCAGAGTAAGAGTCTAAGACCTTAGCTATTAGGCCAGAGTAAGAGTTAAGACCTTAGCTATTAGGCCAGAGTAAGAGTTAAGACCTTAACCAGTAGGCCAGAGTAAGAGTTAAGACCTTAACCAGTAGGCCAGAGTAAGTCTAAGACCTTAGTTATTAGGCAGAGTAAGAGTTAAGACCTTAACCATTAGGCCAGAGTACCAGTCTAAGACCTTAGCTATTAGGCCAGAGTAAGAGTTAGGACCTTAGCTATTAGGCAAGAGTAAGAGTTAAGACCTTAACCATTAGGCCAGATTACGAGTCTAATACCTTTGCTATTAGGCCAGAGTAAGAGTTAGGACCTTAGCTATTAGGCCAGAGTAAGAGTTAAGACCTTAACCAGTAGGCCAGAGTAAGAGTTAAGACCTTAACCATTAGGCCAGAGTACGAGTCTAAGCCCTTACCTATTAGGCCAGAGTAAGAGTTAAGACCTTAACCAGTAGGCCAGAGTAAGAGTAAAGACCTTAACCATTAGGCCAGAGTATGAGTCTAAGACCTTAGCTATTAGGCCAGAGTAAGAGTTAAGACCTTGGCTATTAGGCCACAGTAAGAGTTAAGACCTTAGCTATTAGGCCAAAGTAAGAGTTAAGACCTTAATCAGTATTCCAGAGTAAGAGTTAAGACCTTGACCAGTAGGCCAGAGTACGAGTCTAAGACCTTAGCTATTAGGCCAGAGTACGAGTTAAGACCTTAACCAGTAGGTCAGAGTACGAGTCTAAGACCTTAGCTATTAGGCCAGAGTACCAGTCTAAGACCTTAGCTATTAGGCCAGAGTAAGAGTTAAGACCTTAAACATTAGGCCAGAGTATGAGTCTAAGACCTTAGCTATTAGGCCAGAGTAAGAGTTAAGACCTTAGCTATTAGGCCAGAGTAAGAGTTAAGACCGTAACCATTAGGCCAGAGTACAACTCTAAGACCTTAGCTATTCGGCCAGAGTAAGAGTTAAGACCTTAGGTATTAGGCCAGCGTAAGAGTTAAGACCTTAGCTATTAGGCCAGAGTAAGAGTTAAGACCTTAACCAGTAGGCCAGAGTAAGAGTTAAGACCTTAACCAGTAGGCCAGAGTAAGAGTCTAAGACCTTAGCTATTAGGCCAGAGTAAGAGTTAAGACCTTAACCATTAGGCCAGATTAAGAGTTAGGACCTTAGCTATTAAGCCAGAGTAAGAGTTAAGACCTTAACCATTAGGCCAGATTACGAGTCTAATACCTTTGCTATTAGGCCAGAGTAAGAGTTAAGACCTTAGCTATTAGGCCAGAGTAAGAGTTAAGACCTTAACCAGTAGGCCAGAGTAAGAGTTAAGACCTTACCTATTAGGCCAGAGTAAGAGTTAAGACCTTAACCAGTAGGCCAGAGTAAGAGTTAAGACCTTAACCATTAGGCCAGAGTATGAGTCTAAGACCTTAGCTATTAGGCCAGAGTAAGAGTTAAGACCTTAACCAGTAGGCCAGAGTAAGAGTCTAAGACCTTAGCTATTAGGCCAGAGTAAGAGTTAAGACCTTAACCATTAGGCCAGAGTACCAGTCTAAGACCTTAGCTATTAGGCCAGAGTAAGAGTTAGAACCTTAGCTATTAGGCCAGAGTAAGAGTTAAGGCCTTAACCATTAGGCCAGATTACGAGTCTAATACCTTTGCTATTAGGCCAGAGTAAGAGTTAAGACCTTAGCTATTAGGCCAGAGTAAGAGTTAAGACCTTAACCAGTAGGCCAGAGTAAGAGTTAAGACCTTAACCATTAGGCCAGAGTACGAGTCTAAGCCCTTACCTATTAGGCCAGAGTAAGAGTTAAGACCTTAACCATTGGGCCAGAGTATGAGTCTAAGACCTTAGCTATTAGGCCAGAGTAAGAGTTAAGACCGTAACCATTAGGCCAGAGTACAACTCTAAGACCTTAGCTATTCGGCCAGAGTAAGAGTTAAGACCTTAGGTATTAGGCCAGCGTAAGAGTTAAGACCTTAGCTATTAGGCCAGAGTAAGAGTTAAGACCTTAACCAGTAGGACAGAGTAAGAGTTAAGACCTTAACCAGTAGGCCAGAGTAAGAGTCTAAGACCTTAGCTATTAGGCCAGAGTAAGAGTTAAGACCTTAACCATTAGGCCAGAGTACGAGTCTAAGACCTTAGCTATTAGGCCAGAGTAAGAGTTAGGACCTTAGCTATTAGGCCAGAGTAAGAGTTAAGACCTTAACCATTAGGCCAGATTACGAGTCTAATACCTTTGCTATTAGGCCAGAGTAAGAGTTAAGACCTTAGCTATTAGGCCAGAGTAAGAGTTAAGACCTTAACCAGTAGGCCAGAGTAAGAGTTAAGACCTTAACCATTAGGCCAGAGTACGAGTCTAAGCCCTTACCTATTAGGCCAGAGTAAGAGTTAAGACCTTAACCAGTAGGCCAGAGTAAGAGTTAAGACCTTAACCATTAGGCCAGAGTATGAGTCTAAGACCTTAGCTATTAGGCCAGAGTAAGAGTTAAGACCTTAACCAATAGGCCAGAGTAAGAGTTAAGACCTTAACCATTAGGCCAGAGTATGAGTCTAAGACTTTAGCTATTAGGCCAGAGTAAGAGTTAAGACCTTAACCAGTAGGCCAGAGTATGAGTCTAAGACCTTAGCTATTCGGCCAGAGTAAGAGTTAAGACCTTAGGTATTAGGCCAGCGTAAGAGTTATGAACTTAGCTATTAGGCCAGAGTAAGAGTTAAGACCTTAACCAGTAGGCCAGAGTAAGAGTTAAGACCTTAACCAGTAGGCCAGAGTAAGAGTCTAAGATCTTAGCTATTAGGCCAGAGTAAGAGTCTAAGACCTTAGCTATTAGGCCAGAGTAAGAGTTAAGACCTTAACCAGTAGGCCAGAGTAAGAGTTAAGACCTTAATCATTAGGCCAGAGTACGAGTCTAAAACCTTAGCTATTAGGCCAGATTAAGAGTTAAGACTTTAACCAGTAGGCCAGAGTAAGAATTAAGACCTTAATCATTAGGCCAGAGTACGAGTCTAAAACCTTAGCTATTAGGCCAGAGTAAGAGTTAAGACCTTAACCATTAGGCCAGAGTAAGAGTTAAGACCTTAACCATTAGGCCAGAGTACGAGTCTAAGACCTTAGCTATTAGGCCAGAGTAAGAGTTGAGACCTTAGCTATTAGGCCAGAGTAAGATTTAAGACCTTAGCTATTAGGCCAGAGTAAGAGTTAAGACCTTAACCAGTAGGCCAGAGTAAGAGTTAAGACCTTAACCATTAGGCCAGAGTACGAGTCTAAGCCCTTACCTATTAGGCCAGAGTAAGAGTTAAGACCTTAACCAATTGGCCAGTGTAAGAGTTAAGACCTTAACCATTAGGCCAGAGTATGAGTCTAGGACCTTAGCTATTAGGCCAGAGTAAGAGTTAAGACCTTAGCTATTAGGCCAGAGTAAGAGTTAAGACATTAACCAGTAGGCCAGAGTAGAAGTTAAGACCTTAACCAGTAGGCCAGAGTAAGATTTAAGACCTTAGCTATTAGGCCAGAGTAAGAGTTAAGACCTTAACCAGTAGGCCAGAGTAAGAGTTAAGACCTTAACCATTAGGCCAGAGTACGAGTCTAAGACCTGAGCTATTAGGCCAGAGTACGAGTTAGGACCTTAACCAGTAGGTCAGAGTACGAGTCTAAGACCTTAGCTATTAGGCCAGAGTACCAGTCTAAGACCTTAGCTATTAGGCCAGAGTAAGAGTTAAGACCTTAAACATTAGGCCAGAGTATGAGTCTACGACCTTAGCTATTAGGCCAGAGTAAGAGTTAAGACCTTAGCTATTAGGCCAGAGTAAGAGTTAAGACCTTAACCAGTAGGCCAAAGTAAGAGTTAAGACCTTAACCAGTAGGCCAGAGTAAGAGTCTAAGATCTTAGTTATTAGGCCAGAGTACGAGTCTAAGACCTTAGCTATTAGGCCAGAGTAAGAGTTAAGACCTTACCCAGTAGGCCAGAGTAAGAGTTAAGACCTTAATCATTAGGCCAGAGTACGAGTCTAAAACCTTAGCTATTAGGCCAGATTAAGAGTTAAGACCTTAAACAGTAGGCCAGAGTAAGAGTTAAGACCTTAGCTATTAGGCCAGAGTAAGAGTTAAGACCTTAACCAGTAGGCCAGAGTACGAGTCTAAGACCTTAGCTATTAGGCCAGAGTAAGAGTTAAGACCTTAACAACTAGGCCAAAGTAAGAGTTAAGACCATAACCTGTAGGCCATAGTATGAGTCTAAGACCTTAGCTATTAGGCCAGAGTAAGAGTTAAGACCTTAGCTATTAGGCCAGAGTAAGATTTAAGACCTTAACCATTAGGCCAGATTACGAGTCTAAGATCTTTGCTATTAGGCCAGAGTAAGATTTAAGACCTTAGCTATTAGGCCAGAGTAAGAGTTAAGACCTTAACCATTAGGCCAGAGTACGAGTCTAAGACCTTAGCTATTAGGCCAGAGTAAGAGTTAAGACCTTAACCATTAGGCCAGAGTATGAGTCTAAGACCTTAGCTATTAGGCCAGAGTAAGAGTTAAGACCATAACCAGTAGGCCAGAGTAAGAGTTAAGACCTTAACCATTAGGCCAGAGTACGAGTCTAAGAACTTAGCTATTCGGCCAGAGTAAGAGTTAAGACCTTAGCTATTAGGCCAGCGTAAGAGTTAAGACCTTAGCTAATAGGCCAGAGTAAGAGTTAAGACCTTAACCAGTAGGCCAAAGTAAGAGTTAAGACCTTAACGAGTAGGCCAGAGTAAGAGTCTAAGACCTTAGCTATTAGGCCATAGTACGAGTCTAAGACCTTAGCTATTAGGCCAGAGTAAGAGTTAAGACCTTAACCAGTAGGCCAGATTAAGAGTTAAGACCTTAACCTGTAGGCCATAGTAAGAGTCTAAGACCTTAGCTATTAGGCCAGAGTAAGAGTTAAGACCTTAACTATTAGGCCAGAGTAAGAGTTAAGACCTTAACCATTAGGCCAGATTACGAGTCTAAGACCTTTGCTATTAGGCCAGAGTAAGAGTTAAGACCTTAGCTATTAGGCCAGAGTAAGAGTTAAGACCTTAACCAGTAGGCCAGAGTAAGAGTTAAGACCTTAACCATTAGGCCAGAGTACGCGTCTAAGCCCTTAGCTATTAGGCCAGAGTAAGAGTTAAGACCTTAACCGGTAGGCCAGAGTAAGAGTTAAGACCTTAACCATTAGGCCAGAGTACGAGTCTAAGACCTTAGCTATTAGGCCAGAGTAAGAGTTAAGACCTTATCTATTAGGCCAGAGTAAGAGTTAAGACCTTAGCTATTAGGCCAGAGTAAGAGTTAAGACCTTAGTTATTAGGCCAGAGTAAGAGTTAAGACATTAACCAATAGGCCAGAGTAAGAGTTAAGACCTTAACCATTAGGCCAGAGTACCAGTCTAAGACCTTAGATATTAGGCCAGAGTAAGAGTTAAGACCTTAACCAATAGGCCAGAGTAAGAGTTAAGACCTTAACCATTAGGCCAGAGTACGAGTCTAAGACCTTAGCTATTCGGCCAGAGTAAGAGTTAAGACCTTAGCTATTAGGCCAGAGTAAGAGTTAAGACCTTAACCATTAGGCCAGAGTACGAGTCTAAGACCTTAGCTATTCGGCCAGAGTAAGAGTTAAGACCTTAGCTATTAGGCCAGAGTAAGAGTTAAGACCTTAACCAGTAGGCCAGAGTAAGAATTAAGACCTTAATCATTAGGCCAGAGTACGAGTCTAAGACCTTAGCTATTCGGCCAGAGTAAGAGTTAAGACCTTAGCTATTAGGCCAGCGTAAGAGTTAAGACCTTAGCTAATAGGCCAGAGTAAGAGTTAAGACCTTAACCAGTAGGCCAGAGTAAGAGTCTAAGACCTTAGCTATTAGGCCAGAGTAAGAGTCTAAGACCTTAGCTATTAGGCCAGAGTAAGAGTTAAGACCTTAACCAGTAGGCCAGAGTAAGAGTTAAGACCTTAATCATTAGGCCAGAGTACGAGTCTAAAACCTTAGCTATTAGGCCAGATTAAGAGTTAAGACTTTAACCAGTAGGCCAGAGTAAGAATTAGGACCTTAATCATTAGGCCAGAGTCGAGTCTAAAACCTTAGCTATTAGGCCAGAGTAAGAGTTAAGACCTTAACCATTAGGCCAGAGTAAGAGTTAAGACCGTAACCATTAGGCCAGAGTACGAGTCTAAGACCTTAGCTATTAGGCCAGAGTAAGAGTTGAGACCTTAGCTATTAGGCCAGAGTAAGATTTAAGACCTTAGCTATTAGGCCAGAGTAAGAGTTAAGACCTTAACCAGTAGACCAGAGTAAGAGTTAAGACCTTAACCATTAGGCCAGAGTACGAGTCTAAGCCCTTACCTATTAGGCCAGAGTAAGAGTTAAGACCTTAACCAATAGGCCAGTGTAAGAGTTAAGACCTTAACCATTAGGCCAGAGTATGAGTCTAGGACCTTAGCTTTTAGGCCAGAGTAAGAGTTAAGACCTTAGCTATTAGGCCAGAGTAAGAGTTAAGACCTTAACCAGTAGGCCAGAGTAGAAGTTAAGACCTTAACCAGTAGGCCAAAGTAAGAGTTAAGACCTTAACCAGTATTCCAGAGTAAGAGTTAAGACCTTGACCAGTAGGCCAGAGTACGAGTCTAAGACCTGAGCTATTAGGCCAGAGTACGAGTTAAGACCTTAACCAGTAGGTCAGAGTACAAGTCTAAGACCTTAGCTATTAGGCCAGAGTACCAGTCTAAGACCTTAGCTATTAGGCCAGAGTAAGAGTTAAGACCTTAAACATTAGGCCAGAGTATGAGTCTACGACCTTAGCTATTAGGCCAGAGTAAGAGTTAAGACCTTAGCTATTAGGCCAGAGTAAGAGTTAAGACCTTAACCAGTAGGCCAAAGTAAGAGTTAAGACCTTAACCAGTAGGCCAGAGTAAGAGTCTAAGACCTTAGCTATTAGGCCAGAGTACGAGTCTAAGACCTTAGCTATTAGGCCAGAGTAAGAGTTAAGACCTTAACCAGTAGGCCAGAGTAAGAGTTAAGACCTTAATCATTAGGCCAGAATACAAGTCTAAAACCTTAGCTATTAAGCCAGATTAAGAGTTAAGACCTTAAACAGTAGGCCAGAGTAAGAGTTAAGACCTTAATCATTAGGCCAGAGTACGAGTCTAAAACCTTAGCTATTAGGCCAGAGTAAGAGTTAAGACCTTAAACATTAGGCCAGATTAAGAGTCTAATATCTTAGCTATTAGGCCAGAGTAAGAGTTAAGACCTTAACCAGTAGGCCAAAGTAAGAGTTAATACCTTAACCATTAGGCCAGAGTACGAGTCTAAGACCTTAGCTATTAGGCCAGAGTAAGAGTTAAGACCTTAACCAGTAGGCCAGAGTAAGAGTTAAGACCATAATCATTAGGCCAGAGTACGATTCTAAAACCTTAGCTATTAGGCCAGAGTAAGAGTTAAGACCTTAGCTATTAGGCCAGAGTAAGAGTTAAGACCTTAACCAGTAGGCCTGAGTACGAGTCTAAGACCTTAGCTATTAGGCCAGAGTAAGAGTTAAGACCTTAACAACTAGGCCAAAGTAAGAGTTAAGACCATAACCTGTAGGCCATAGTATGAGTCTAAGACCTTAGCTATTAGGCCAGAGTAAGAGTTAAGACCTTAGCTATTAGGCCAGAGTAAGATTTAAGACCTTAACCATTAGGCCAGATTACGAGTCTAAGATCTTTGCTATTAGGCCATAGTAAGATTTAAGACCTTAGCTATTAGGCCAGAGTAAGAGGTAAGACCTTAACCAGTAGGCCAGAGTAAGAGTTAAGACCTTAACCATTAGGCCAGAGTACGAGTCTAAGACCTTAGCTATTAGGCCAGAGTAAGAGTTAAGACCATAACCAGTAGGCCAGAGTAAGAGTTAAGACCTTAACCATTAGGCCAGAGTACGAGTCTAAGAACTTAGCTATTAGGCCAGCGTAAGAGTTAAGACCTTAGCTAATAGGCCAGAGTAAGAGTTAAGACCTTAACCAGTAGGCCAAAGTAAGAGTTAAGACCTTAACGAGTAGGCCAGAGTAAGAGTCTAAGACCTTAGCTATTAGGCCATAGTACGAGTCTAAGACCTTAGCTATTAGGCCAGAGTAAGAGTTAAGACCTTAACCAGTAGGCCAGAGTAAGAGTTAAGACCTTAACCTGTAGGCCATAGTAAGAGTCTAAGACCTTAGCTATTAGGCCAGAGTAAGAGTTAAGACCTTAACTATTAGGCCAGAGTAAGAGTTAAGACCTTAACCATTAGGCCAGATTACGAGTCTAAGACCTTTGCTATTAGGCCAGAGTAAGAGTTAAGACCTTAGCTATTAGGCCAGAGTAAGAGTTAAGACCTTAACCAGTAGGCCAGAGTAAGAGTTAAGACCTTAACCATTAGGCCAGAGTACGCGTCTAAGCCCTTAGCTATTAGGCCAGAGTAAGAGTTAAGACCTTAACCAGTAGGCCAGAGTAAGAGTTAAGACCTTAACCATTAGGCCAGAGTACGAGTCTAAGACCTTAGCTATTAGGCCAGAGTAAGAGTTAAGACCTTATCTATTAGGCCAGAGTAAGAGTTAAGACCTTAGCTATTAGGCCAGAGTAAGAGTTAAGACCTTAGTTATTAGGCCAGAGTAAGAGTTAAGACATTAACCAATAGGCCAGAGTAAGAGTTAAGACCTTAACCATTAGGCCAGAGTACCAGTCTAAGACCTTAGATATTAGGCCAGAGTAAGAGTTAAGACCTTAGCTATTAGGCCAGAGTAAGAGTTAAGACCTTAACCATTAGGCCAGAGTACGAGTCTAAGACCTTAGCTATTCGGCCAGAGTAAGAGTTAAGACCTTAGCTATTAGGCCAGAGTACGAGTCTAAGACCTTAGCTATTAGGCCAGAGTAAGAGTTAGGACCTTATCTATTAGGCCAGAGTAAGAGTTAAGACCTTAGCTATTAGGCCAGAGTAAGAGTTAAGACCTTAGTTATTAGGCCAGAGTAAGAGTTAAGACATTAACCAATAGGCCAGAGTAAGAGTTAAGACCTTAACCATTAGGCCAGAGTACCAGTCTAAGACCTTAGATATTAAGCCAGAGTAAGAGTTAAGACCTTAACCAATAGGCCAGAGTAAGAGTTAAGACCTTAACCATTAGGCCAGAGTACGAGTCTAAGACCTTAGCTATTAGGCCAGAGTAAGAGTTAAGACCTTATCTATTAGGCCAGAGTAAGAGTTAAGACCTTAGCTATTAGGCCAGAGTAAGAGTTAAGACCTTAGTTATTAGGCCAGAGTAAGAGTTAAGACATTAACCAATAGGCCAGAGTAAGAGTTAAGACCTTAACCATTAGGCCAGAGTACGCGTCTAAGCCCTTAGCTATTAGGCCAGAGTAAGAGTTAAGACCTTAACCAGTAGGCCAGAGTAAGAGTTAAGACCTTAACCATTAGGCCAGAGTACGAGTCTAAGACCTTAGCTATTAGACCAGAGTAAGACTTAAGACCTTATCTATTAGGCCAGAGTAAGAGTTAAGACCTTAGCTATTAGGCCAGAGAAAGAGTTAAGACCTTAGTTATTAGGCCAGAGTAAGAGTTAAGACATTAACCAATAGGCCAGAGTAAGAGTTAAGACCTTAACCATTAGGCCAGAGTACCAGTCTAAGACCTTAGATATTAGGCCAGAGTAAGAGTTAAGACCTTAACCAATAGGCCAGAGTAAGAGTTAAGACCTTAACCATTAGGCCAGAGTACGAGTCTAAGACCTTAGCTATTCGGCCAGAGTAAGAGTTAAGACCTTAGCTATTAGGCCAGAGTAAGAGTTAAGACCTTAACCATTAGGCCAGAGTACGAGTCTAAGACCTTAGCTATTCGGCCAGAGTAAGAGTTAAGACCTTAGCTATTAGGCCAGAGTAAGAGTTAAGACCTTAACCAGTAGGCCAGAGTAAGAATTAAGACCTTAATCATTAGGCCAGAGTACGAGTCTAAGACCTTAGCTATTCGGCCAGAGTAAGAGTTAAGACCTTAGCTATTAGGCCAGCGTAAGAGTTAAGACCTTAGCTAATAGGCCAGAGTAAGAGTTAAGACATTAACCAGTAGGCCAAAGTAAGAGTTAAGACCTTAACGAGTAGGCCAGAGTAAGAGTCTAAGACCTTAGCTATTAGGCCAGAGTAAGAGTCTAAGACCTTAGCTATTAGGCCAGAGTAAGAGTTAAGACCTTAACCAGTAGGCCAGAGTAAGAGTTAAGACCTTAATCATTAGGCCAGAGTACGAGTCTAAAACCTTAGCTATTAGGCCAGATTAAGAGTTAAGACTTTAACCAGTAGGCCAGAGTAAGAATTAAGACCTTAATCATTAGGCCAGAGTCGAGTCTAAAACCTTAGCTATTAGGCCAGAGTAAGAGTTAAGACCTTAACCATTAGGCCAGAGTAAGAGTTAAGACCGTAACCATTAGGCCAGAGTACGAGTCTAAGACCTTAGCTATTAGGCCAGAGTAAGAGTTGAGACCTTAGCTATTAGGCCAGAGTAAGATTTAAGACCTTAGCTATTAGGCCAGAGTAAGAGTTAAGACCTTAACCAGTAGGCCAGAGTAAGAGTTAAGACCTTAACCATTAGGCCAGAGTACGAGTCTAAGCCCTTACCTATTAGGCCAGAGTAAGAGTTAAGACCTTAACCAATAGGCCAGTGTAAGAGTTAAGACCTTAACCATTAGGCCAGAGTATGAGTCTAGGACCTTAGCTTTTAGGCCAGAGTAAGAGTTAAGACCTTAGCTATTAGGCCAGAGTAAGAGTTAAGACCTTAACCAGTAGGCCAGAGTAGAAGTTAAGACCTTAACCAGTAGGCCAAAGTAAGAGTTAAGACCTTAACCAGTATTCCAGAGTAAGAGTTAAGACCTTGACCAGTAGGCCAGAGTACGAGTCTAAGACCTGAGCTATTAGGCCAGAGTACGAGTTAAGACCTTAACCAGTAGGTCAGAGTACGAGTCTAAGACCTTAGCTATTAGGCCAGAGTACCAGTCTAAGACCTTAGCTATTAGGCCAGAGTAAGAGTTAAGACCTTAAACATTAGGCCAGAGTATGAGTCTACGACCTTAGCTATTAGGCCAGAGTAAGAGTTAAGACCTTAGCTATTAGGCCAGAGTAAGAGTTAAGACCTTAACCAGTAGGCCAAAGTAAGAGTTAAGACCTTAACGAGTAGGCCAGAGTAAGAGTCTAAGACCTTAGCTATTAGGCCATAGTACGAGTCTAAGACCTTAGCTATTAGGCCAGAGTAAGAGTTAAGACCTTAACCAGTAGGCCAGAGTAAGAGTTAAGACCTTAACCTGTAGGCCATAGTAAGAGTCTAAGACCTTAGCTATTAGGCCAGAGTAAGAGTTAAGACCTTAACTATTAGGCCAGAGTAAGAGTTAAGACCTTAACCATTAGGCCAGATTACGAGTCTAAGACCTTTGCTATTAGGCCAGAGTAAGAGTTAAGACCTTAGCTATTAGGCCAGAGTAAGAGTTAAGACCTTAACCAGTAGGCCAGAGTAAGAGTTAAGACCTTAACCATTAGGCCAGAGTACGCGTCTAAGCCCTTAGCTATTAGGCCAGAGTAAGAGTTAAGACCTTAACCAGTAGGCCAGAGTAAGAGTTAAGACCTTAACCATTAGGCCAGAGTACGAGTCTAAGACCTTAGCTATTAGGCCAGAGTAAGAGTTAAGACCTTATCTATTAGGCCAGAGTAAGAGTTAAGACCTTAGCTATTAGGCCAGAGTAAGAGTTAAGACCTTAGTTATTAGGCCAGAGTAAGAGTTAAGACATTAACCAATAGGCCAGAGTAAGAGTTAAGACCTTAACCATTAGGCCAGAGTACCAGTCTAAGACCTTAGATATTAGGCCAGAGTAAGAGTTAAGACCTTAGCTATTAGGCCAGAGTAAGAGTTAAGACCTTAACCATTAGGCCAGAGTACGAGTCTAAGACCTTAGCTATTCGGCCAGAGTAAGAGTTAAGACCTTAGCTATTAGGCCAGAGTACGAGTCTAAGACCTTAGCTATTAGGCCAGAGTAAGAGTTAGGACCTTATCTATTAGGCCAGAGTAAGAGTTAAGACCTTAGCTATTAGGCCAGAGTAAGAGTTAAGACCTTAGTTATTAGGCCAGAGTAAGAGTTAAGACATTAACCAATAGGCCAGAGTAAGAGTTAAGACCTTAACCATTAGGCCAGAGTACCAGTCTAAGACCTTAGATATTAGGCCAGAGTAAGAGTTAAGACCTTAACCAATAGGCCAGAGTAAGAGTTAAGACCTTAACCATTAGGCCAGAGTACGAGTCTAAGACCTTAGCTATTAGGCCAGAGTAAGAGTTAAGACCTTATCTATTAGGCCAGAGTAAGAGTTAAGACCTTAGCTATTAGGCCAGAGTAAGAGTTAAGACCTTAGTTATTAGGCCAGAGTAAGAGTTAAGACATTAACCAATAGGCCAGAGTAAGAGTTAAGACCTTAACCATTAGGCCAGAGTACGCGTCTAAGCCCTTAGCTATTAGGCCAGAGTAAGAGTTAAGACCTTAACCAGTAGGCCAGAGTAAGAGTTAAGACCTTAACCATTAGGCCAGAGTACGAGTCTAAGACCTTAGCTATTAGACCAGAGTAAGAGTTAAGACCTTATCTATTAGGCCAGAGTAAGAGTTAAGACCTTAGCTATTAGGCCAGAGTAAGAGTTAAGACCTTAGTTATTAGGCCAGAGTAAGAGTTAAGACATTAACCAATAGGCCAGAGTAAGAGTTAAGACCTTAACCATTAGGCCAGAGTACCAGTCTAAGACCTTAGATATTAGGCCAGAGTAAGAGTTAAGACCTTAACCAATAGGCCAGAGTAAGAGTTAAGACCTTAACCATTAGGCCAGAGTACGAGTCTAAGACCTTAGCTATTCGGCCAGAGTAAGAGTTAAGACCTTAGCTATTAGGCCAGAGTAAGAGTTAAGACCTTAACCATTAGGCCAGAGTACGAGTCTAAGACCTTAGCTATTCGGCCAGAGTAAGAGTTAAGACCTTAGCTATTAGGCCAGAGTAAGAGTTAAGACCTTAACCAGTAGGCCAGAGTAAGAATTAAGACCTTAATCATTAGGCCAGAGTACGAGTCTAAGACCTTAGCTATTCGGCCAGAGTAAGAGTTAAGACCTTAGCTATTAGGCCAGCGTAAGAGTTAAGACCTTAGCTAATAGGCCAGAGTAAGAGTTAAGACCTTAACCAGTAGGCCAAAGTAAGAGTTAAGACCTTAACGAGTAGGCCAGAGTAAGAGTCTAAGACCTTAGCTATTAGGCCAGAGTAAGAGTCTAAGACCTTAGCTATTAGGCCAGAGTAAGAGTTAAGACCTTAACCAGTAGGCCAGAGTAAGAGTTAAGACCTTAATCATTAGGCCAGAGTACGAGTCTAAAACCTTAGCTATTAGGCCAGATTAAGAGTTAAGACTTTAACCAGTAGGCCAGAGTAAGAATTAAGACCTTAATCATTAGGCCAGAGTCGAGTCTAAAACCTTAGCTATTAGGCCAGAGTAAGAGTTAAGACCTTAACCATTAGGCCAGAGTAAGAGTTAAGACCGTAACCATTAGGCCAGAGTACGAGTCTAAGACCTTAGCTATTAGGCCAGAGTAAGAGTTGAGACCTTAGCTATTAGGCCAGAGTAAGATTTAAGACCTTAGCTATTAGGCCAGAGTAAGAGTTAAGACCTTAACCAGTAGGCCAGAGTAAGAGTTAAGACCTTAACCATTAGGCCAGAGTACGAGTCTAAGCCCTTACCTATTAGGCCAGAGTAAGAGTTAAGACCTTAACCAATAGGCCAGTGTAAGAGTTAAGACCTTAACCATTAGGCCAGAGTATGAGTCTAGGACCTTAGCTTTTAGGCCAGAGTAAGAGTTAAGACCTTAGCTATTAGGCCAGAGTAAGAGTTAAGACCTTAACCAGTAGGCCAGAGTAGAAGTTAAGACCTTAACCAGTAGGCCAAAGTAAGAGTTAAGACCTTAACCAGTATTCCAGAGTAAGAGTTAAGACCTTGACCAGTAGGCCAGAGTACGAGTCTAAGACCTGAGCTATTAGGCCAGAGTACGAGTTAAGACCTTAACCAGTAGGTCAGAGTACGAGTCTAAGACCTTAGCTATTAGGCCAGAGTACCAGTCTAAGACCTTAGCTATTAGGCCAGAGTAAGAGTTAAGACCTTAAACATTAGGCCAGAGTATGAGTCTACGACCTTAGCTATTAGGCCAGAGTAAGAGTTAAGACCTTAGCTATTAGGCCAGAGTAAGAGTTAAGACCTTAACCAGTAGGCCAAAGTAAGAGTTAAGACCTTAACCAGTAGGCCAGAGTAAGAGTCTAAGACCTTAGCTATTAGGCCAGAGTACGAGTCTAAGACCTTAGCTATTAGGCCAGAGTAAGAGTTAAGACCTTAACCAGTAGGCCAGAGTAAGAGTTAAGACCTTAATCATTAGGCCAGAATACGAGTCTAAAACCTTAGCTATTAAGCCAGATTAAGAGTTAAGACCTTAAACAGTAGGCCAGAGTAAGAGTTAAGACCTTAATCATTAGGCCAGAGTACGAGTCTAAAACCTTAGCTATTAGGCCAGATTAAGAGTTAAGACCTTAACCAGTAGGCCAGAGTAAGAGTTAAGACCTTAACCATTAGGCCAGATTAAGAGTCTAATATCTTTGCTATTAGGCCAGAGTAAGAGTTAGGACCTTAGCTATTAGGCCAGAGTAAGAGTTAAGACCTTAACCATTAGGCCAGAGTACGAGTCTAAGACCTTAGCTATTAGGCCAGAGTAAGAGTTAAGACCTTAACCAGTAGGCCAGAGTAAGAGTTAAGACCTTAACCAGTAGGCCAGAGTACGAGTCTAAGACCTTAGCTATTAGGCCAGAGAAAGAGTTAAGACCTTAACCAGTAGGCCAGAGTAAGAGTTAAGACCATAACCTGTAGGCCATAGTATGAGTCTAATACCTTAGCTATTAGGCCAGAGTAAGAGTTAAGACCTTAGCTATTAGGCCAGAGTAAGATTTAAGACCTTAACCATTAGGCCAGATTACGAGTCTAAGATCTTTGCTATTAGGCCATAGTAAGATTTAAGACCTTAGCTATTAGGCCAGAGTAAGAGGTAAGACCTTAACCAGTAGGCCAGAGTAAGAGTTAAGACCTTAACCATTAGGCCAGAGTACGAGTCTAAGACCTTAGCTATTAGGCCAGAGTAAGAGTTAAGACCATAACCAGTAGGCCAGAGTAAGAGTTAAGACCTTAACCATTAGGCCAGAGTACGAGTCTAAGAACTTAGCTATTAGGCCAGCGTAAGAGTTAAGACCTTAGCTAATAGGCCAGAGTAAGAGTTAAGACCTTAACCAGTAGGCCAAAGTAAGAGTTAAGACCTTAACGAGTAGGCCAGAGTAAGAGTCTAAGACCTTAGCTATTAGGCCATAGTACGAGTCTAAGACCTTAGCTATTAGGCCAGAGTAAGAGTTAAGACCTTAACCAGTAGGCCAGAGTAAGAGTTAAGACCTTAACCTGTAGGCCATAGTAAGAGTCTAAGACCTTAGCTATTAGGCCAGAGTAAGAGTTAAGACCTTAACTATTAGGCCAGAGTAAGAGTTAAGACCTTAACCATTAGGCCAGATTACGAGTCTAAGACCTTTGCTATTAGGCCAGAGTAAGAGTTAAGACCTTAGCTATTAGGCCAGAGTAAGAGTTAAGACCTTAACCAGTAGGCCAGAGTAAGAGTTAAGACCTTAACCATTAGGCCAGAGTACGCGTCTAAGCCCTTAGCTATTAGGCCAGAGTAAGAGTTAAGACCTTAACCAGTAGGCCAGAGTAAGAGTTAAGACCTTAACCATTAGGCCAGAGTACGAGTCTAAGACCTTAGCTATTAGGCCAGAGTAAGAGTTAAGACCTTATCTATTAGGCCAGAGTAAGAGTTAAGACCTTAGCTATTAGGCCAGAGTAAGAGTTAAGACCTTAGTTATTAGGCCAGAGTAAGAGTTAAGACATTAACCAATAGGCCAGAGTAAGAGTTAAGACCTTAACCATTAGGCCAGAGTACGAGTCTAAGACCTTAGCTATTCGGCCAGAGTAAGAGTTAAGACCTTAGCTATTAGGCCAGAGTAAGAGTTAAGACCTTAACCATTAGGCCAGAGTACGAGTCTAAGACCTTAGCTATTCGGCCAGAGTAAGAGTTAAGACCTTAGCTATTAGGCCAGAATAAGATTTAAGACCTTAACCATTAGGCCAGAGTACGAGTCTAAGACCTTAGCTATTCGGCCAGAGTAAGAGTTAAGACCTTAGCTATTAGGCCAGCGTAAGAGTTAAGACCTTAGCTATTAGGCCAGAGTAAGAGTTAAGACCTTAACCAGTAGGCCAAAGTAAGAGTTAAGACCTTAACCAGTAGGCCAGAGTAAGAGTCTAAGACCTTAGCTATTAGGCCAGAGTACGAGTCTAAGACCTTAGCTATTAGGCCAGAGTAAGAGTTAAGACCTTAACCAGTAGGCCAGAGTAAGAGTTAAGACCTTAATCATTAGGCCAGAGTACGAGTCTAGGACCTTAGCTATTAGGCCAGAGTAAGAGTTAAGACCTTAGCTATTAGGCCAGAGTACGAGTCTAAGACTTTAGCTATTAGGCCAGAGTAAGATTTAAGACCTTAGCTATTAGGCCAGGGTAGGAGTTAAGACCTTAACCAGTAGGCCAAAGTAAGAGTTAAGACCTTAACCAGTATTCCAGAGTAAGAGTTAAGACCTTGACCAGTAGGTCAGAGTACGAGTCTAAGACCTTAGCTATTAGGCCAGAGTACGAGTTAAGACCTTAACCAGTAGGTCAGAGTACGAGTCTAAGACCTTAGCTATTAGGCCAGAGTACCAGTCTAAGACCTTAGCTATTAGGCCAGAGTAAGAGTTAAGACCTTAATCATTAGGCCAGAGTATGAGTCTAAGACCTTAGCTATTAGGCCAGAGTAAGAGTTAAGACCTTAGCTATTAGGCCAGAGTAAGAGTTAAGACCTTAACCATTAGGCCAGAGTACGACTCTAAGACCGTAGCTATTCGGCCAGAGTAAGAGTTAAGACCTTAACCAGTAGGACAGAGTAAGAGTTAAGACCTTAACCAGTAGGCCAGAGTAAGAGTCTAAGACCTTAGCTATTAGGCCAGAGTGAGAGTTAAGACCTTAGCTATTAGGCCAGAGTAAGAGTTAAGACCTTAACCAGTAGGCCAGAGTAAGAGTTAAGACCTTAACCAGTAGGCCAGAGTAAGAGTCTAAGACCTTAGCTATTAGGCCAGAGTAAGAGTTAAGACCTTAACCATTAGGCCAGAGTACCAGTCTAAGACCTTAGCTATTAGGCCAGAGTAAGAGTTAGGACCTTAGCTATTAGGCCAGAGTAAGAGTTAAGACCTTAACCATTAGGCCAGATTACGAGACTAATACCTTTGCTATTAGGCCAGAGGAAGAGTTAAGACCTTAGCTATTAGGCCCGAGTAAGAGTTAAGACCTTAACCAGTAGGCCAGAGTAAGAGTCTAAGACCTTAGCTATTAGGCCATAGTAAGAGTTAAGACCTTAACCATTAGGCCAGAGTACCAGTCTAAGACCTTAGCTATTAGGCCAGAGTAAGAGTTAGAACCTTAGCTATTAGGTCAGAGTAAGAGTTAAGGCCTTAACCATTAGGCCAGATTACGAGTCTAATACCTTTGCTATTAGGCCAGAGTAAGAGTTAAGACCTTAGCTATTAGGCCAGAGTAAGAGTTAAGACCTTAACCAGTAGGCCAGAGTAAGAGTTAAGACCTTAACCATTAGGCCAGAGTACGAGTCTAAGCCCTTACCTATTAGGCCAGAGTAAGAGTTAAGACCTTAACCATTAGGCCAGAGTATGAGTCTAAGACCTTAGCTATTAGGCCAGAGTAAGAGTTAAGAGCGTAACCATTAGGCCAGAGTACAACTCTAAGACCTTAGCTATTCGGCCAGAGTAAGAGTTAAGACCTTAGGTATTAGGCCAGCGTAAGAGTTAAGACCTTAGCTATTAGGCCAGAGTAAGAGTTAAGACCTTAACCAGTAGGCCAGAGTAAGAGTTAAGACCTTAACCAGTAGGCCAGAGTAAGAGTCTAAGACCTTAGCTATTAGGCCAGAGTAAGAGTTAAGACCTTAACCATTAGGCCAAAGTACGAGTCTAAGCCCTTACCTATTAGGCCAGAGTAAGAGTTAAGACCTTAACCAGTAGGCCAGAGTAAGAGTTAAGACCTTAACCATTAGGCCAGAGTATGAGTCTAAGACCTTAGCTATTAGGCCAGAGTAAGAGTTAAGACCTTAACCAATAGGCCAGAGTAAGAGTTAAGACCTTAACCATTAGGCCAGAGTATGAGTCTAAGACTTTAGCTATTAGGCCAGAGTAAGAGTTAAGACCTTAACCAGTAGGCCAGAGTATGAGTCTAAGACCTTAGCTATTCGGCCAGAGTAAGAGTTAAGACCTTAGGTATTAGGCCAGCGTAAGATTTATGACCTTAGCTATTAGGCCAGAGTAAGAGTTAAGACCTTAACCAGTAGGCCAGAGTAAGTGTTAAGACCTTAACCAGTAGGCCAGAGTAAGAGTCTAAGACCTTAGCTATTAGGCCAGAGTAAGAGTCTAAGACCTTAGCTATTAGGCCAGAGTAAGAGTTAAGACCTTAACCAGTAGGCCAGAGTGAGAGTTAAGACCTTAATCATTAGGCCAGAGTACGAGTCTAAAACCTTAGCTATTAGGCCAGATTAAGAGTTAAGACTTTAACCAGTAGGCCAGAGTAAGAATTAAGACCTTAATCATTAGGCCAGAGTACGAGTCTAAAACCTTAGCTATTAGGCCAGAGTAAGAGTTAAGACCTTAACCATTAGGCCAGAGTAAGAGTTAAGACCTTAACCATTAGGCCAGAGTACGAGTCTAAGACCTTAGCTATTAGGCCAGAGTAAGAGTTGAGACCTTAGCTATCAGGCCAGAGTAAGATTTAAGACCTTAGCTATTAGGCCAGAGTAAGAGTTAAGACCTTAACCAGTAGGCCAGAGTAAGAGTTAAGACCTTAACCATTAGGCCAGAGTACGAGTCTAAGCCCTTACCTATTAGGCCAGAGTAAGAGTTAAGACCTTAACCAATTGGCCAGTGTAAGAGTTAAGACCTTAACCATTAGGCCAGAGTATGAGTCTAGGACCTTAGCTATTAGGCCAGAGTAAGAGTTAAGACCTTAGCTATTAGGCCAGAGTAAGAGTTAAGACCTTAACCAGTAGGCCAGAGTAGAAGTTAAGACCTTAACCAGTAGGCCAAAGTAAGAGTTAAGACCTTAACCAGTATTCCAGAGTAAGAGTTAAGACCTTGACCAGTAGGCCAGAGTACGAGTCTAAGACCTGAGCTATTAGGCCAGAGTACGAGTTAAGACCTTAACCAGTAGGTCAGAGTACGAGTCTAAGACCTTAGCTATTAGGCCAGAGTACCAGTCTAAGACCTTAGCTATTAGGCCAGAGTAAGAGTTAAGACCTTAAACATTAGGCCAGAGTATGAGTCTACGACCTTAGCTATTAGGCCAGAGTAAGAGTTAAGACCTTAGCTATTAGGCCAGAGTAAGAGTTAAGACCTTAACCAGTAGGCCAAAGTAAGAGTTAAGACCTTAACCAGTAGGCCAGAGTAAGAGTCTAAGACCTTAGCTATTAGGCCAGAGTACGAGTCTAAGACCTTAGCTATTAGGCCAGAGTAAGAGTTAAGACCTTAACCAGTAGGCCAGAGTAAGAGTTAAGACCTTAATCATTAGGCCAGAGTACGAGTCTAAAACCTTAGCTATTAGGCCAGATTAAGAGTTAAGACCTTAAACAGTAGGCCAGAGTAAGAGTTAAGACCTTAATCATTAGGCCAGAGTACGAGTCTAAAACCTTAGCTATTAGGCCAGAGTAAGAGTTAAGACCTTAACCATTAGGCCAGATTAAGAGTCTAATATCTTTGCTATTAGGCCAGAGTAAGAGTTAGGACCTTAGCTATTAGGCCAGAGTAAGAGTTAAGACCTTAACCAGTAGGCCAGAGTAAGAGTTAATACCTTAACCATTAGGCCAGAGTACGAGTCTAAGACCTTAGCTATTAGGCCAGAGTAAGAGTTAAGACCTTAACCAGTAGGCCAGAGTAAGAGTTAAGACCATAATCATTAGGCCAGAGTACGATTCTAAAACCTTAGCTATTAGGCCAGAGTAAGAGTTAAGACCTTAGCTATTAGGCCAGAGTAAGAGTTAAGACCTTAACCAGTAGGCCAGAGTACGAGTCTAAGACCTTAGCTATTAGGCCAGAGTAAGAGTTAAGACCTTAACCACTAGGCCAAAGTAAGAGTTAAGACCATAACCTGTAGGCCATAGTATGAGTCTAAGACCTTAGCTATTAGGCCAGAGTAAGAGTTAAGACCTTAGCCATTAGGCCAGATTACGAGTCTAAGATCTTTGCTATTAGGCCATAGTAAGATTTAAGACCTTAGCTATTAGGCCAGAGTAAGAGGTAAGACCTTAACCAGTAGGCCAGAGTAAGAGTTAAGACCTTAACCATTAGGCCAGAGTACGAGTCTAAGACCTTAGCTATTAGGCCAGAGTAAGAGTTAAGACCTTAACCATTAGGCCAGAGTATGAGTCTAAGTCCTTAGCTATTAGGCCAGAGTAAGAGTTAAGACCATAACCAGTAGGCCAGAGTAAGAGTTAAGACCTTAACCATTAGGCCAGAGTACGAGTCCAAGAACTTAGCTATTCGGCCAGAGTAAGAGTTAAGACCTTAGCTATTAGGCCAGCGTAAGAGTTAAGACCTTAGCTAATAGGCCAGAGTAAGAGTTAAGACCTTAACCAGTAGGCCAAAGTAAGAGTTAAGACCTTAACGAGTAGGCCAGAGTAAGAGTCTAAGACCTTAGCTATTAGGCCATAGTACGAGTCTAAGACCTTAGCTATTAGGCCAGAGTAAGAGTTAAGACCTTAACCAGTAGGCCAGAGTAAGAGTTAAGACCTTAACCTGTAGGCCATAGTAAGAGTCTAAGACCTTAGCTATTAGGCCAGAGTAAGAGTTAAGACCTTAACTATTAGGCCAGAGTAAGAGTTAAGACCTTAACCATCAGGCCAGATTACGAGTCTAAGACCTTTGCTATTAGGCCAGAGTAAGAGTTAAGACCTTAGCTATTAGGCCAGAGTAAGAGTTAAGACCTTAACCAGTAGGCCAGAGTAAGAGTTAAGACCTTAATCATTAGGCCAGAATACGAGTCTAAAACCTTAGCTATTAAGCCAGATTAAGAGTTAAGACCTTAAACAGTAGGCCAGAGTAAGAGTTAAGACCTTAATCATTAGGCCAGAGTACGAGTCTAAAACCTTAGCTATTAGGCCAGAGTAAGAGGTAAGACCTTAAACATTAGGCCAGATTAAGAGTCTAATATCTTAGCTATTAGGCCAGAGTAAGAGTTAAGACCTTAACCAGTAGGCCAAAGTAAGAGTTAATACCTTAACCATTAGGCCAGAGTACGAGTCTAAGACCTTAGCTATTAGGCCAGAGTAAGAGTTAAGACCTTAACCAGTAGGCCAGAGTAAGAGTTAAGACCATAATCATTAGGCCAGAGTACGATTCTAAAACCTTAGCTATTAGGCCAGAGTAAGAGTTAAGACCTTAGCTATTAGGCCAGAGTAAGAGTTAAGACCTTAACCAGTAGGCCAGAGTACGAGTCTAAGACCTTAGCTATTAGGCCAGAGTAAGAGTTAAGACCTTAACAACTAGGCCAAAGTAAGAGTTAAGACCATAACCTGTAGGCCATAGTATGAGTCTAAGACCTTAGCTATTAGGCCAGAGTAAGAGTTAAGACCTTAGCTATTAGGCCAGAGTAAGATTTAAGACCTTAACCATTAGGCCAGATTACGAGTCTAAGATCTTTGCTATTAGGCCATAGTAAGATTTAAGACCTTAGCTATTAGGCCAGAGTAAGAGGTAAGACCTTAACCAGTAGGCCAGAGTAAGAGTTAAGACCTTAACCATTAGGCCAGAGTACGAGTCTAAGACCTTAGCTATTAGGCCAGAGTAAGAGTTAAGACCATAACCAGTAGGCCAGAGTAAGAGTTAAGACCTTAACCATTAGGCCAGAGTACGAGTCTAAGAACTTAGCTATTAGGCCAGCGTAAGAGTTAAGACCTTAGCTAATAGGCCAGAGTAAGAGTTAAGACCTTAACCAGTAGGCCAAAGTAAGAGTTAAGACCTTAACGAGTAGGCCAGAGTAAGAGTCTAAGACCTTAGCTATTAGGCCATAGTACGAGTCTAAGACCTTAGCTATTAGGCCAGAGTAAGAGTTAAGACCTTAACCAGTAGGCCAGAGTAAGAGTTAAGACCTTAACCTGTAGGCCATAGTAAGAGTCTAAGACCTTAGCTATTAGGCCAGAGTAAGAGTTAAGACCTTAACTATTAGGCCAGAGTAAGAGTTAAGACCTTAACCATTAGGCCAGATTACGAGTCTAAGACCTTTGCTATTAGGCCAGAGTAAGAGTTAAGACCTTAGCTATTAGGCCAGAGTAAGAGTTAAGACCTTAACCAGTAGGCCAGAGTAAGAGTTAAGACCTTAACCATTAGGCCAGAGTACGCGTCTAAGCCCTTAGCTATTAGGCCAGAGTAAGAGTTAAGACCTTAACCAGTAGGCCAGAGTAAGAGTTAAGACCTTAACCATTAGGCCAGAGTACGAGTCTAAGACCTTAGCTATTAGGCCAGAGTAAGAGTTAAGACCTTATCTATTAGGCCAGAGTAAGAGTTAAGACCTTAGCTATTAGGCCAGAGTAAGAGTTAAGACCTTAGTTATTAGGCCAGAGTAAGAGTTAAGACATTAACCAATAGGCCAGAGTAAGAGTTAAGACCTTAACCATTAGGCCAGAGTACCAGTCTAAGACCTTAGATATTAGGCCAGAGTAAGAGTTAAGACCTTAACCAATAGGCCAGAGTAAGAGTTAAGACCTTAACCATTAGGCCAGAGTACGAGTCTAAGACCTTAGCTATTCGGCCAGAGTAAGAGTTAAGACCTTAGCTATTAGGCCAGAGTAAGAGTTAAGACCTTAACCATTAGGCCAGAGTACGAGTCTAAGACCTTAGCTATTCGGCCAGAGTAAGAGTTAAGACCTTAGCTATTAGGCCAGAGTAAGATTTAAGACCTTAACCATTAGGCCAGAGTACGAGTCTAAGACCTTAGCTATTCGGCCAGAGTAAGAGTTAAGACCTTAGCTATTAGGCCAGCGTAAGAGTTAAGACCTTAGCTATTAGGCCAGAGTAAGAGTTAAGACCTTAACCAGTAGGCCAAAGTAAGAGTTAAGACCTTAACCAGTAGGCCAGAGTAAGAGTCTAAGACCTTAGCTATTAGGCCAGAGTACGAGTCTAAGACCTTAGCTATTAGGCCAGAGTAAGAGTTAAGACCTTAACCAGTAGGCCAGAGTAAGAGTTAAGACCTTAATCATTAGGCCAGAGTACGAGTCTAGGACCTTAGCTATTAGGCCAGAGTAAGAGTTAAGACCTTAGCTATTAGGCCAGAGTACGAGTCTAAGACTTTAGCTATTAGGCCAGAGTAAGATTTAAGACCTTAGCTATTAGGCCAGGGTAGGAGTTAAGACCTTAACCAGTAGGCCAAAGTAAGAGTTAAGACCTTAACCAGTATTCCAGAGTAAGAGTTAAGACCTTGACCAGTAGGTCAGAGTACGAGTCTAAGACCTTAGCTATTAGGCCAGAGTACGAGTTAAGACCTTAACCAGTAGGTCAGAGTACGAGTCTAAGACCTTAGCTATTAGGCCAGAGTACCAGTCTAAGACCTTAGCTATTAGGCCAGAGTAAGAGTTAAGACCTTAATCATTAGGCCAGAGTATGAGTCTAAGACCTTAGCTATTAGGCCAGAGTAAGAGTTAAGACCTTAGCTATTAGGCCAGAGTAAGAGTTAAGACCTTAACCATTAGGCCAGAGTACGACTCTAAGACCGTAGCTATTCGGCCAGAGTAAGAGTTAAGACCTTAACCAGTAGGACAGAGTAAGAGTTAAGACCTTAACCAGTAGGCCAGAGTAAGAGTCTAAGACCTTAGCTATTAGGCCAGAGTGAGAGTTAAGACCTTAGCTATTAGGCCAGAGTAAGAGTTAAGACCTTAACCAGTAGGCCAGAGTAAGAGTTAAGACCTTAACCAGTAGGCCAGAGTAAGAGTCTAAGACCTTAGCTATTAGGCCAGAGTAAGAGTTAAGACCTTAACCATTAGGCCAGAGTACCAGTCTAAGACCTTAGCTATTAGGCCAGAGTAAGAGTTAGGACCTTAGCTATTAGGCCAGAGTAAGAGTTAAGACCTTAACCATTAGGCCAGATTACGAGACTAATACCTTTGCTATTAGGCCAGAGTAAGAGTTAAGACCTTAGCTATTAGGCCCGAGTAAGAGTTAAGACCTTAACCAGTAGGCCAGAGTAAGAGTCTAAGACCTTAGCTATTAGGCCATAGTAAGAGTTAAGACCTTAACCATTAGGCCAGAGTACCAGTCTAAGACCTTAGCTATTAGGCCAGAGTAAGAGTTAGAACCTTAGCTATTAGGTCAGAGTAAGAGTTAAGGCCTTAACCATTAGGCCAGATTACGAGTCTAATACCTTTGCTATTAGGCCAGAGTAAGAGTTAAGACCTTAGCTATTAGGCCAGAGTAAGAGTTAAGACCTTAACCAGTAGGCCAGAGTAAGAGTTAAGACCTTAACCATTAGGCCAGAGTACGAGTCTAAGCCCTTACCTATTAGGCCAGAGTAAGAGTTAAGACCTTAACCATTAGGCCAGAGTATGAGTCTAAGACCTTAGCTATTAGGCCAGAGTAAGAGTTAAGAGCGTAACCATTAGGCCAGAGTACAACTCTAAGACCTTAGCTATTCGGCCAGAGTAAGAGTTAAGACCTTAGGTATTAGGCCAGCGTAAGAGTTAAGACCTTAGCTATTAGGCCAGAGTAAGAGTTAAGACCTTAACCAGTAGGCCAGAGTAAGAGTTAAGACCTTAACCAGTAGGCCAGAGTAAGAGTCTAAGACCTTAGCTATTAGGCCAGAGTAAGAGTTAAGACCTTAACCATTAGGCCAGAGTACGAGTCTAAGACCTTAGCTATTAGGCCAGAGTAAGAGTTAGGACCTTAGCTATTAGGCCAGAGTAAGAGTTAAGACCTTAACCATTAGGCCAGATTACAAGTCTAATACCTTTGCTATTAGGCCAGAGTAAGAGTTAAGACCTTAGCTATTAGGCCAGAGTAAGAGTTAAGACCTTAACCAGTAGGCCAGAGTAAGAGTTAAGACCTTAACCATTAGGCCAAAGTACGAGTCTAAGCCCTTACCTATTAGGCCAGAGTAAGAGTTAAGACCTTAACCAGTAGGCCAGAGTAAGAGTTAAGACCTTAACCATTAGGCCAGAGTATGAGTCTAAGACCTTAGCTATTAGGCCAGAGTAAGAGTTAAGACCTTAACCAATAGGCCAGAGTAAGAGTTAAGACCTTAACCATTAGGCCAGAGTATGAGTCTAAGACTTTAGCTATTAGGCCAGAGTAAGAGTTAAGACCTTAACCAGTAGGCCAGAGTATGAGTCTAAGACCTTAGCTATTCGGCCAGAGTAAGAGTTAAGACCTTAGGTATTAGGCCAGCGTAAGATTTATGACCTTAGCTATTAGGCCAGAGTAAGAGTTAAGACCTTAACCAGTAGGCCAGAGTAAGAGTTAAGACCTTAACCAGTAGGCCAGAGTAAGAGTCTAAGACCTTAGCTATTAGGCCAGAGTAAGAGTCTAAGACCTTAGCTATTAGGCCAGAGTAAGAGTTAAGACCTTAACCAGTAGGCCAGAGTAAGTGTTAAGACCTTAATCATTAGGCCAGAGTACGAGTCTAAAACCTTAGCTATTAGGCCAGATTAAGAGTTAAGACTTTAACCAGTAGGCCAGAGTAAGAATTAAGACCTTAATCATTAGGCCAGAGTACGAGTCTAAAACCTTAGCTATTAGGCCAGAGTAAGAGTTAAGACCTTAACCATTAGGCCAGAGTAAGAGTTAAGACCTTAACCATTAGGCCAGAGTACGAGTCTAAGACCTTAGCTATTAGGCCAGAGTAAGAGTTGAGACATTAGCTATCAGGCCAGAGTAAGATTTAAGACCTTAGCTATTAGGCCAGAGTAAGAGTTAAGACCTTAACCAGTAGGCCAGAGTAAGAGTTAAGACCTTAACCATTAGGCCAGAGTACGAGTCTAAGCCCTTACCTATTAGGCCAGAGTAAGAGTTAAGACCTTAACCAATTGGCCAGTGTAAGAGTTAAGACCTTAACCATTAGGCCAGAGTATGAGTCTAGGACCTTAGCTATTAGGCCAGAGTAAGAGTTAAGACCTTAGCTATTAGGCCAGAGTAAGAGTTAAGACCTTAACCAGTAGGCCAGAGTAGAAGTTAAGACCTTAACCAGTAGGCCAAAGTAAGAGTTAAGACCTTAACCAGTATTCCAGAGTAAGAGTTAAGACCTTGACCAGTAGGCCAGAGTACGAGTCTAAGACCTGAGCTATTAGGCCAGAGTACGAGTTAAGACCTTAACCAGTAGGTCAGAGTACGAGTCTAAGACCTTAGCTATTAGGCCAGAGTACCAGTCTAAGACCTTAGCTATTAGGCCAGAGTAAGAGTTAAGACCTTAAACATTAGGCCAGAGTATGAGTCTACGACCTTAGCTATTAGGCCAGAGTAAGAGTTAAGACCTTAGCTATTAGGCCAGAGTAAGAGTTAAGACCTTAACCAGTAGGCCAAAGTAAGAGTTAAGACCTTAACCAGTAGGCCAGAGTAAGAGTCTAAGACCTTAGCTATTAGGCCAGAGTACGAGTCTAAGACCTTAGCTATTAGGCCAGAGTAAGAGTTAAGACCTTAACCAGTAGGCCAGAGTAAGAGTTAAGACCTTAATCATTAGGCCAGAGTACGAGTCTAAAACCATAGCTATTAGGCCAGATTAAGAGTTAAGACCTTAAACAGTAGGCCAGAGTAAGAGTTAAGACCTTAATCATTAGGCCAGAGTACGAGTCTAAAACCTTAGCTATTAGGCCAGAGTAAGAGTTAAGACCTTAACCATTAGGCCAGATTAAGAGTCTAATATCTTTGCTATTAGGCCAGAGTAAGAGTTAGGACCTTAGCTATTAGGCCAGAGTAAGAGTTAAGACCTTAACCAGTAGGCCAGAGTAAGAGTTAATACCTTAACCATTAGGCCAGAGTACGAGTCTAAGACCTTAGCTATTAGGCCAGAGTAAGAGTTAAGACCTTAACCAGTAGGCCAGAGTAAGAGTTAAGACCATAATCATTAGGCCAGAGTACGATTCTAAAACCTTAGCTATTAGGCCAGAGTAAGAGTTAAGACCTTAGCTATTAGGCCAGAGTAAGAGTTAAGACCTTAACCAGTAGGCCAGAGTACGAGTCTAAGACCTTAGCTATTAGGCCAGAGTAAGAGTTAAGACCTTAACCACTAGGCCAAAGTAAGAGTTAAGACCATAACCTGTAGGCCATAGTATGAGTCTAAGACCTTAGCTATTAGGCCAGAGTAAGAGTTAAGACCTTAGCCATTAGGCCAGATTACGAGTCTAAGATCTTTGCTATTAGGCCATAGTAAGATTTAAGACCTTAGCTATTAGGCCAGAGTAAGAGGTAAGACCTTAACCAGTAGGCCAGAGTAAGAGTTAAGACCTTAACCATTAGGCCAGAGTACGAGTCTAAGACCTTAGCTATTAGGCCAGAGTAAGAGTTAAGACCTTAACCATTAGGCCAGAGTATGAGTCTAAGACCTTAGCTATTAGGCCAGAGTAAGAGTTAAGACCATAACCAGTAGGCCAGAGTAAGAGTTAAGACCTTAACCATTAGGCCAGAGTACGAGTCCAAGAACTTAGCTATTCGGCCAGAGTAAGAGTTAAGACCTTAGCTATTAGGCCAGCGTAAGAGTTAAGACCTTAGCTAATAGGCCAGAGTAAGAGTTAAGACCTTAACCAGTAGGCCAAAGTAAGAGTTAAGACCTTAACGAGTAGGCCAGAGTAAGAGTCTAAGACCTTAGCTATTAGGCCATAGTACGAGTCTAAGACCTTAGCTATTAGGCCAGAGTAAGAGTTAAGACCTTAACCAGTAGGCCAGAGTAAGAGTTAAGACCTTAACCTGTAGGCCATAGTAAGAGTCTAAGACCTTAGCTATTAGGCCAGAGTAAGAGTTAAGACCTTAACTATTAGGCCAGAGTAAGAGTTAAGACCTTAACCATTAGGCCAGATTACGAGTCTAAGACCTTTGCTATTAGGCCAGAGTAAGAGTTAAGACCTTAGCTATTAGGCCAGAGTAAGAGTTAAGACCTTAACCAGTAGGCCAGAGTAAGAGCTAAGACCTTAACCATTAGGCAAGAGTACGCATCTAAGCCCTTAGCTATTAGGCCAGAGTAAGAGTTAAGACCTTAACCAGTAGGCCAGAGTAAGAGTTAAGACCTTAACCATTAGGCCAGAGTACGAGTCTAAGACCTTAGCTATTAGGCCAGAGTAAGAGTTAAGACCTTATCTATTAGGCCAGAGTAAGAGTTAAGACCTTAGCTATTAGGCCAGAGTAAGAGTTAAGACCTTAGTTATTAGGCCAGAGTAAGAGTTAAGACATTAACCAATAGGCCAGAGTAAGAGTTAAGACCTTAACCATTAGGCCAGAGTACCAGTCTAAGACCTTAGATATTAGGCCAGAGTAAGAGTTAAGACCTTAACCAATAGGCCAGAGTAAGAGTTAAGACCTTAACCATTAGGCCAGAGTACGAGTCTAATACCTTAGCTATTCGGCCGGAGTAAGAGTTAAGACCTTAGCTATTAGGCCAGAGTAAGAGTTAAGACCTTAACCATTAGGCCAGAGTACGAGTCTAAGACCTTAGCTATTCGGCCAGAGTAAGAGTTAAGACCTTAGCTATTAGGCCAGAGTAAGAGTTAAGACCTTAACCATTAGGCCAGAGTACGAGTCTAAGACCTAAGCTATTCGGCCAGAGTAAGAGTTAAGACCTTAGCTATTAGGCCAGCGTAAGAGTTAAGACCTTAGCTATTAGGCCAGAGTAAGAGTTAAGACCTTAACCAGTAGGCCAAAGTAAGAGTTAAGACCTTAACCAGTAGGCCAGAGTAAGAGTCTAAGACCATAGCTATTAGGCCAGAGTACGAGTCTAAGACCTTAGCTATTAGGCCAGAGTAAGAGTTAAGACCTTAACCAGTAGGCCAGAGTAAGAGTTAAGACCTTAATCATTAGGCCAGAGTACGAGTCTAAGACCTTAGCTATTAGGCCAGAGTAAGAGTTAAGACCTTAGCTATTAGGCCAGAGTACGAGTCTAAGACCTTAGCTATTAGGCCAGAGTAAGATTTAAGACCTTAGCTATTAGGCCAGAGTAAGAGTTAAGACCTTAACCAGTAGGCCAGGGTAGGAGTTAAGACCTTAACCTGTAGGCCAAAGTAAGAGTTAAGACCTTAACCAGTATTCCAGAGTAAGAGTTAAGACCTTGACCAGTAGGCCAGAGTACGAGTCGAAGACCTTAGCTATTAGGCCAGAGTACGAGTTAAGACCTTAACCAGTAGGTCAGAGTACGAGTCTAAGACCTTAGCTATTAGGCCAGAGTACCAGTCTAAGACCTTAGCTATTAGGCCAGAGTAAGAGTTAAGACCTTAAACATTAGGCCAGAGTATGAGTCTAAGACCTTGGCTATTAGGCCAGAGTAAGAGTTAAGACCTTAGCTATTAGGCCAGAGTAAGAGTTAAGACCGTAACCATTAGGCCAGAGTACAACTCTAAGACCTTAGCTATTCGGCCAGAGTAAGAGTTAAGACCTTAGGTATTAGGCCAGCGTAAGAGTTAAGACCTTAGCTATTAGGCCAGAGTAAGAGTTAAGACCTTAACCAGTAGGCCAGAGTAAGAGTTAAGACCTTAACCAGTAGGCCAGAGTAAGAGTCTAAGACCTTAGCTATTAGGCCAGAGTAAGAGTTAAGACCTTAACCATTAGGCCAGAGTACGAGTCTAAGACCTTAGCTATTAGGCCAGAGTAAGAGTTAGGACCTTAGCTATTAAGCCAGAGTAAGAGTTAAGACCTTAACCATTAGGCCAGATTACGAGTCTAATACCTTTGCTATTAGGCCAGAGTAAGAGTTAAGACCTTAGCTATTAGGCCAGAGTAAGAGTTAAGACCTTAACCAGCAGGCCAGAGTAAGAGTTAAGACCTTAGCTATTAGGCCAGAGTAAGAGTTAAGACCTTAACCAGTAGGCCAGAGTAAGAGTTAAGACCTTACCTATTAGGCCAGAGTAAGAGTTAAGACCTTAACCAGTAGGCCAGAGTAAGAGTTAAGACCTTAACCATTAGGCCAGAGTATGAGTCTAAGACCTTAGCTATTAGGCCAGAGTAAGAGTTAAGACCTTAACCATTAGGCCAGAGTATGAGTCTAAGACCTTAGCTATTAGGCCAGAGTAAGAGTTAGGACCGTAACCATTAGGCCAGAGTAGAACTCTAAGACCTTAGCTATTCGGCCAGAGTAAGAGTTAAGACCTTAGGTATTAGGCCAGCGTAAGAGTTAAGACCTTAGCTATTAGGCCAGAGTAAGAGTTAAGACCTTAACCAGTAGGCCAGAGTAAGAGTTAAGACCTTAACCAGTAGGCCAGAGTAAGAGTCTAAGACCTTAGCTATTAGGCCAGAGTAAGAGTTAAGACCTTAACCATTAGGCCAGAGTACGAGTCTAAGACCTTAGCTATTAGGCCAGAGTAAGAGTTAGGACCTTAGCTATTAGGCCAGAGTAAGAGTTAAGACCTTAACCATTAGGCCAGATTACGAGTCTAATACCTTTGCTATTAGGCCAGAGTAAGAGTTAAGACCTTAGCTATTAGGCCAGAGTAAGAGTTAAGACCTTAACCAGTAGGCCAGAGTAAGAGTTAAGACCTTAACCATTAGGCCAGAGTACGAGTCTAAGCCCTTACCTATTAGGCCAGAGTAAGAGATAAGACCTTAACCAGTAGGCCAGAGTAAGAGTTAAGACCTTAACCATTAGGCCAGAGTATGAGTCTAAGACCTTAGCTATTAGGCCAGAGTAAGAGTTAAGACCTTAGCTATTAGGCCAGAGTAAGAGTTAGGACCTTAGCTATTAGGCCAGAGTAAGAGTTAAGACCTTAACCAATAGGCCAGAGTAAGAGTTAAGACCTTAACCATTAGGCCAGAGTATGAGTCTAAGACTTTAGCTATTAGGCCAGAGTAAGAGTTAAGACCTTAACCAGTAGGCCAGAGTATGAGTCTAAGACCTTAGCTATTCGGCCAGAGTAAGAGTTAAGACCTTAGGTATTAGGCCAGCGTAAGAGTTAAGACCTTAGCTATTAGGCCAGAGTAAGAGTTAAGACCTTAACCAGTAGGCCAGAGTAAGAGTTAAGACCTTAACCAGTAGGCCAGAGTAAGAGTCTAAGACCTTAGCTATTTGGCCAGAGTAAGAGTCTAAGACCTTAGCTATTAGGCCAGAGTACGATTCTAAGACCTTAGCTATTAGGCCAGAGTAAGAGTTAGGACCTTAGCTATTAAGCCAGAGTAAGAGTTAAGACCTTAACCATTAGGCCAGATTACGAGTCTAATACCTTAGCTATTAGGCCAGAGTAAGAGTTAAGACCTTAACCAGTAGGCCAGAGTAAGAGTTAAGACCTTAACCAGTAGGCCAGAGTAAGTCTAAGACCTTAGCTATTAGGCAGAGTAAGAGTTAAGACCTTAACCATTAGGCCAGAGTACCAGTCTAAGACCTTAGCTATTAGGCCAGAGTAAGAGTTAGGACCTTAGCTATTAGGCCAGAGTAAGAGTTAAGACCTTAACCATTAGGCCAGATTACGAGTCTAATACCTTTGCTATTAGGCCAGAGTAAGAGTTAGGACCTTAGCTATTAGGCCAGAGTACGAGTTAAGACCTTAACCAGTAGGCCAGAGTAAGAGTTAAGACCTTAACCATTAGGCCAGAGTACGAGTCTAAGCCCTTACCTATTAGGCCAGAGTAAGAGTTAAGACCTTAACCAGTAGGCCAGAGTAAGAGTAAAGACCTTAACCATTAGGCCAGAGTATGAGTCTAAGACCTTAGCTATTAGGCCAGAGTAAGAGTTAAGACCTTGGCTATTAGGCCACAGTAAGAGTTAAGACCTTAGCTATTAGGCCAAAGTAAGAGTTAAGACCTTAACCAGTATTCCAGAGTAAGAGTTAAGACCTTGACCAGTAGGCCAGAGTACGAGTCTAAGACCTTAGCTATTAGGCCAGAGTACGAGTTAAGACCTTAACCAGTAGGTCAGAGTACAAGTCTAAGACCTTAGCTATTAGGCCAGAGTACCAGTCTAAGACCTTAGCTATTAGGCCAGAGTAAGAGTTAAGACCTTAAACATTAGGCCAGAGTATGAGTCTAAGACCTTAGCTATTAGGCTAGAGTAAGAGTTAAGACCTTAGCTATTAGGCCAGAGTAAGAGTTAAGACTGTAACCATTAGGCCAGAGTGCAACTCTAAGACCTTAGCTATTCGGCCAGAGTAAGAGTTAAGACCTTAGGTATTAGGCCAGCGTAAGAGTTAAGACCTTAGCTATTAGGCCAGAGTAAGAGTTAAGACCTTAACCAGTAGGCCAGAGTAAGAGTTAAGACCTTAACCAGTAGGCCAGAGTAAGAGTCTAAGACCTTAGCTATAAGGCCAGAGTAAGAGTTAAGACCTTAACCATTAGGCCAGAGTACGAGTCTAAGACCTTATCTATTAGGCCAGAGTAAGAGTTAGGACCTTAGCTATTAAGCCAGAGTAAGAGTTAAGACCTTAACCATTAGGCCAGATTACGAGTCTAATACCTTTGCTATTAGGCCAGAGTAAGAGTTAAGACCTTAGCTATTAGGCCAGAGTAAGAGTTAAGACCTTAACCAGTAGGCCAGAGTAAGAGTTAAGACCTTACCTATTAGGCCAGAGTAAGAGTTAAGACCTTAACCAGTAGGCCAGAGTAAGAGTTAAGACCTTAACCATTAGGCCAGAGTATGAGTCTAAGACCTTAGCTATTAGGCCAGAGTAAGAGTTAAGACCTTAACCAGTAGGCCAGAGTAAGAGTCTAAGACCTTAGCTATTAGGCCAGAGTAAGAGTTAAGACCTTAACCATTAGGCAAGAGTACCAGTCTAAGACCTTAGCTATTAGGCCAGAGTAAGAGTTAGAACCTTAGCTATTAGGGAGTAAGAGTTAAGGCCTTAACCATTAGGCCAGATTACGAGTCTAATACCTTTGCTATTAGGCCAGAGTAAGAGTTAAGACCTTAGCTATTAGGCCAGAGTAAGAGTTAAGACCTTAACCAGTAGGCCAGAGTAAGAGTTAAGACCTTAACCATTAGGCCAGAGTACGAGTCTAAGCCCTTACCTATTAGGCCAGAGTAAGAGTTAAGACCTTAACCATTAGGCCAGAGTATGAGTCTAAGACCTTAGCTATTAGGCCAGAGTAAGAGTTAAGACCGTAACCATTAGGCCAGAGTACAACTCTAAGACCTTAGCTATTCGGCCAGAGTAAGAGTTAAGACCTTAGGTATTAGGCCAGCGTAAGAGTTAAGACCTTAGCTATTAGGCCAGAGTAAGAGTTAAGACCTTAACCAGTAGGACAGAGTAAGAGTTAAGACCTTAACCAGTAGGCCAGAGTAAGAGTGTAAGACCTTAGCTATTAGGCCAGAGTAAGAGTTAAGACCTTAACCATTAGGCCAGAGTACCAGTCTAAGACCTTAGCTATTAGGCCAGAGTAAGAGTTAGGACCTTAGCTATTAGGCCAGAGTAAGAGTTAAGACCTTAACCATTAGGCCAGATTACGAGTCTAATACCTTTGCTATTAGGCCAGAGTAAGAGTTAGGACCTTAGCTATTAGGCCAGAGTAAGAGTTAAGACCTTAACTAGTAGGCCAGAGTAAGAGTTAAGACCTTAACCATTAGGCCAGAGTACGAGTCTAAGCCCTTACCTATTAGGCCAGAGTAAGAGTTAAGACCTTAACCAGTAGGCCAGAGTAAGAGTAAAGACCTTAACCATTAGGCCAGAGTATGAGTCTAAGACCTTAGCTATTAGGCCAGAGTAAGAGTTAAGACCTTGGCTATTAGGCCACAGTAAGAGTTAAGACCTTAGCTATTAGGCTATTAGTAAGAGTTAAGACCTTAACCAGTATTCCAGAGTAAGAGTTAAGACCTTGACCAGTAGGCCAGAGTACGTGTCTAAGACCTTAGCTATTAGGCCAGAGTACGAGTTAAGACCTTAACCAGTAGGTCAGAGTACGAGTCTAAGACCTTAGCTATTAGGCCAGAGTACCAGTCTAAGACCTTAGCTATTAGGCCAGAGTAAGAGTTAAGACCTTAAACATTAGGCCAGAGTATGAGTCTAAGACCTTAGCTATTAGGCCAGAGTAAGAGTTAAGACCTTAGCTATTAGGCCAGAGTAAGAGTTAAGACCGTAACCATTAGGCCAGAGTACAAATCTAAGACCTTAGCTATTCGGCCAGAGTAAGAGTTAAGACCTTAGGTATTAGGCCAGTGTAAGAGTTAAGACCTTAGCTATTAGGCCAGAGTAAGAGTTAAGACCTTAACCAGTAGGCCAGAGTAAGAGTTAAGACCTTAACCAGTAGGCCAGAGTAAGAGTCTAAGACCTTAGCTATTAGGCCAGAGTACGAGTTAAGACCTTAACCAGTAGGTCAGAGTACGAGTCTAAGACCTTAGCTATTAGGCCAGAGTACCAGTCTAAGACCTTAGCTATTAGGCCAGAGTAAGAGTTAAGACCTTAAACATTAGGCCAGAGTATGAGTCTAAGACCTTAGCTATTAGGCCAGAGTAAGAGTTAAGACCTTAGCTATTAGGCCAGAGTAAGAGTTAAGACCGTAACCATTAGGCCAGAGTACAAATCTAAGACCTTAGCTATTCGGCCAGAGTAAGAGTTAAGACCTTAGCTATTAGGCCAGGATAAGAGTTAAGACCTTAACCAGTAGGCCAGAGTAAGAGTTAAGACCTTACCTATTAGGCCAGAGTAAGAGTTAAGACCTTAACCAGTAGGCCAGAGTAAGAGTTAAGACCTTAACCATTAGGCCAGAGTATGAGTCTAAGACCTTAGCTATTAGGCCAGAGTAAGAGTTAAGACCTTAACCAGTAGGCCAGAGTAAGAGTCTAAGACCTTAGCTATTAGGCCAGAGAAAGAGTTAAGACCTTAACCATTAGGCCAGAGTACCAGTCTAAGACCTTAGCTATTAGGCCAGAGTAAGAGTTAGAACCTTAGCTATTAGGCCAGAGTAAGAGTTAAGGCCTTAACCATTAGGCCAGATTACGAGTCTAATACCTTTGCTATTAGGCCAGAGTAAGAGTTAAGACCTTAGCTATTAGGCCAGAGTAAGAGTTAAGACCTTAACCAGTAGGCCAGAGTAAGAGTTAAGACCTTAACCACTAGGCCAGAGTAAGAGTTAAGACCTTAATCATTAGGCCAGAGTACGAGTCTAAAACCTTAGCTATTAGGCCAGATTAAGAGTTAAGACTTTACCAGTAGGCCAGAGTAAGAATTAAGACCTTAATCATTAGGCCAGAGTACGAGTCTAAAACCTTAGCTATTAGGCCAGAGTAAGAGTTAAGACCTTAACCATTAGGCCAGAGTAAGAGTTAAGACCTTAACCATTAGGCCAGAGTACGAGTCTAAGACCTTAGCTATTAGGCCAGAGTAAGAGCTGAGACCTTAGCTATTAGGCCAGAGTAAGATTTAAGACCTTAGCCATTAGGCCAGAGTAAGAGTTAAGACCTTAACCAGTAGGCCAGAGTAAGAGTTAAGACCTTAACCATTAGGCCAGAGTACGAGTCTAAGCCCTTACCTATTAGGCCAGAGTAAGAGTTAAGACCTTAACCAATTGGCCAGTATAAGAGTTAAGACCTTAACCATTAGGCCAGAGTATGAGTCTAGGACCTTAGCTATTAGGCCAGAGTAAGAGTTAAGACCTTAGCTATTAGGCCAGAGTAAGAGTTAAGACCTTAACCAGTAGGCCAGAGTAGAAGTTAAGACCTTAACCAGTAGGCCAAAGTAAGAGTTAAGACCTTAACCAGTATTCCAGAGTAAGAGTTAAGACCTTGACCAGTAGGCCAGAGTACGAGTCTAAGACCTGAACTATTAGGCCAGAGTACGAGTTAAGACCTTAACCAGTAGGTCAGAGTACGAGTCTAAGACCTTAGCTATTAGGCTAGAGTACCAGTCTAAGACCTTAGCTATTAGGCCAGAGTAAGAGTTAAGACCTTAACCAGTAGGCCAGAGTAAGAGTTAAGACCTTAACCATTAGGCCAGAGTACGAGTCTAAGCCCTTACCTATTAGGCCAGAGTAAGAGTTAAGACCTTAACCAGTAGGCCAGAGTAAGAGTAAAGACCTTAGCTATTAGGCCAGAGTAAGAGTTAAGACCTTGGCTATTAGGCCACAGTAAGAGTTAAGACCTTAGCTATTAGGCCAAAGTAAGAGTTAAGACCTTAACCAGTATTCCAGAGTAAGAGTTAAGACCTTGACCAGTAGGCCAGAGTACGAGTCTAAGACCTTAGCTATTAGGCCAGAGTACGAGTTAAGACCTTAACCAGTAGGTCAGAGTACGAGTCTAAGACCTTAGCTATTAGGCCAGAGTACCAGTCTAAGACCTTAGCTATTAGGCCAGAGTAAGAGTTAAGACCTTAAACATTAGGCCAGAGTATGAGTCTAAGACCTTAGCTATTAGGCCAGAGTAAGAGTTAAGACCTTAGCTATTAGGCAAGAGTAAGAGTTAAGACCGTAACCATTAGGCCAGAGTACAACTCTAAGACCTTAGCTATTCGGCCAGAGTAAGAGTTAAGACCTTAGGTATTAGGCCAGCGTAAGAGTTAAGACCTTAGCTATTAGGCCAGAGTAAGAGTTAAGACCTTAACCAGTAGGCCAGAGTAAGAGTTAAGACCTTAACCAGTAGGCCAGAGTAAGAGTCAAAGACCTTAGCTATTAGGCCAGAGTAAGAGTTAAGACCTTAACCATTAGGCCAGAGTACGAGTCTAAGACCTTAGCTATTAGGCCAGAGTAAGAGTTAGGACCTTAGCTATTAAGCCAGAGTAAAAGTTAAGACCTTAACCATTAGGCCAGATTACGAGTCTAATACCTTTGCTATTAGGCCAGAGTAAGAGTTAAGACCTTAGCTATTAGGCCAGAGTAAGAGTTAAGACCTTAACCAGTAGGCCAGAGTAAGAGTTAATACCTTACCTATTAGGCCAGAGTAAGAGTTAAGACCTTAACCAGTAGGCCAGAGTAAGAGTTAAGACCTTAACCATTAGGCCAGAGTATGAGTCTAAGACCTTAGCTATTAGGCCAGAGTAAGAGTTAAGACCTTAACCAGTAGGCCAGAGTAAGAGTCTAAGACCTTAGCTATTAGGCCAGAGTAAGAGTTAAGACCTTAACCATTAGGCCAGAGTACCAGTCTAAGACCTTAGCTATTAGGCCAGAGTAAGAGTTAGAACCTTAGCTATTAGGCCAGAGTAAGAGTTAAGGCCTTAACCATTAGGCCAGATTACGAGTCTAATACCTTTGCTATTAGGCCAGAGTAAGAGTTAAGACCTTAGCTATTAGGCCAGAGTAAGAGTTAAGACCTTAACCAGTAGGCCAGAGTAAGAGTTAAGACCTTAACCATTAGGCCAGAGTACGAGTCTAAGCCCTTACCTATTAGGCCAGAGTAAGAGTTAAGACCTTAACCATTAGGCCAGAGTATGAGTCTAAGACCTTAGCTATTAGGCCAGAGTAAGAGTTAAGACCGTAACCATTAGGCCAGAGTACAACTCTAAGACCTTAGCTATTCGGCCAGAGTAAGAGTTAAGACCTTAGGTATTAGGCCAGCGTAAGAGTTAAGACCTTAGCTATTAGGCCAGAGTAAGAGTTAAGACCTTAACCAGTAGGACAGAGTAAGAGTTAAGACCTTAACCAGTAGGCCAGAGTAAAAGTCTAAGACCTTAGCTATTAGGCCAGAGTAAGAGTTAAGACCTTAACCATTAGGCCAGAGTACCAGTCTAAGACCTTAGCTATTAGGCCAGAGTAAGAGTTAGGACCTTAGCTATTAGGCCAGAGTAAGAGTTAAGACCTTAACTAGTAGGCCAGAGTAAGAGTTAAGACCTTAACCATTAGGCCAGAGTACGAGTCTAAGCCCTTACCTATTAGGCCAGAGTAAGAGTTAAGACCTTAACCAGTAGGCCAGAGTAAGAGTAAAGACCTTAACCATTAGGCAAGAGTATGAGTCTAAGACCTTAGCTATTAGGCCAGAGTAAGAGTTAAGACCTTGGCTATTAGGCCACAGTAAGAGTTAAGACCTTAGCTATTAGGCTATTAGTAAGAGTTAAGACCTTAACCAGTATTCCAGAGTAAGAGTTAAGACCTTGACCAGTAGGCCAGAGTACGAGTCTAAGACCTTAGCTATTAGGCCAGAGTACGAGTTAAGACCTTAACCAGTAGGTCAGAGTACGAGTCTAAGACCTTAGCTATTAGGCCAGAGTACCAGTCTAAGACCTTAGCTATTAGGCCAGAGTAAGAGTTAAGACCTTAAACATTAGGCCAGAGTATGAGTCTAAGACCTTAGCTATTAGGCCAGAGTAAGAGTTAAGACCTTAGCTATTAGGCCAGAGTAAGAGTTAAGACCGTAACCATTAGGCCAGAGTACAAATCTAAGACCTTAGCTATTCGGCCAGAGTAAGAGTTAAGACCTTAGGTATTAGGCCAGTGTAAGAGTTAAGACCTTAGCTATTAGGCCAGAGTAAGAGTTAAGACCTTAACCATTAGGCCAGAGTATGAGTCTAAGACCTTAGCTATTAGGCCAGAGTAAGAGTTAGGACCTTAGCTATTAAGCCAGAGTAAGAGTTAAGACCTTAACCATTAGGCCAGATTACGAGTCTAATACCTTTGCTATTAGGCCAGAGTAAGAGTTAAGACCTTAGCTATTAGGCCAGGATAAGAGTTAAGACCTTAACCAGTAGGCCAGAGTAAGAGTTAAGACCTTACCTATTAGGCCAGAGTAAGAGTTAAGACCTTAACCAGTAGGCCAGAGTAAGAGTTAAGACCTTAACCATTAGGCCAGAGTATGAGTCTAAGACCTTAGCTATTAGGCCAGAGTAAGAGTTAAGACCTTAACCAGTAGGCCAGAGTAAGAGTTAAGACCTTAACCATTAGGCCAGAGTACCAGTCTAAGACCTTAGCTATTAGGCCAGAGTAAGAGTTAGAACCTTAGCTATTAGGCCAGAGTAAGAGTTAAGGCCTTAACCATTAGGCCAGATTACGAGTCTAATACCTTTGCTATTAGGCCAGAGTAAGAGTTAAGACCTTAGCTATTAGGCCAGAGTAAGTGTTAAGACCTTAACCAGTAGGCCAGAGTAAGAGTTAAGACCTTAACCATTAGGCCAGAGTACGAGTCTAATCCCTTACCTATTAGGCCAGAGTAAGAGTTAAGACCTTAACCCTTAGGCCAGAGTATGAGTCTAAGACCTTAGCTATTAGGCCAGAGTAAGAGTTAAGACCGTAACCATTAGGCCAGAGTACAACTCTAAGACCTTAGCTATTCGGCCAGAGTAAGAGTTAAGACCTTAGGTATTAGGCCAGCGTAAGAGTTAAGACCTTAGCTATTAGGCCAGAGTAAGAGTTAAGACCTTAACCAGTAGGCCAGAGTAAGAGTTAAGACCTTAACCAGTAGGCCAGAGTAAGAGTCTAAGACCTTAGCTATTAGGCCAGAGTAAGAGTTAAGACCTTAACCATTAGGCCAGAGTACGAGTCTAAGACCTTAGCTATTAGGCCAGAGTAAGAGTTAGGACCTTAGCTATTAGGCCAGAGTAAGAGTTAAGACCTTAACCATTAGGCCAGATTACAAGTCTAATACCTTTGCTATTAGGCCAGAGTAAGAGTTAAGACCTTAGCTATTAGGCCAGAGTAAGAGTTAAGACCTTAACCAGTAGGCCAGAGTAAGAGTTAAGACCTTAACCATTAGGCCAGAGTACGAGTCTAAGCCCTTACCTATTAGGCCAGAGTAAGAGTTAAGACCTTAACCAGTAGGCCAGAGTAAGAGTTAAGACCTTAACCATTAGGCCAGAGTATGAGTCTAAGACCTTAGCTATTAGGCCAGAGTAAGAGTTAAGACCTTAACCAATAGGCCAGAGTAAGAGTTAAGACCTTAACCATTAGGCAAGAGTATGAGTCTAAGACTTTAGCTATTAGGCCAGAGTAAGAGTTAAGACCTTAACCATTAGGCCAGAGTACGACTCTAAGACCTTAGCTATTCGGCCAGAGTAAGAGTTAAGACCTTAACCAGTAGGCCAGAGTAAGAGTTAAGACCTTAACCAGTAGGCCAGAGTAAGAGTCTAAGACCTTAGCTATTAGGCCAGAGTAAGAGTTAAGACCTTAGCTATTAGGCCAGAGTAAGAGTTAAGACCTTAACCAGTAGGCCAGAGTAAGAGTTAAGACCTTAACCAGTAGGCCAGAGTAAGTCTAAGACCTTAGCTATTAGGCAGAGTAAGAGTTAAGACCTTAACCATTAGGCCAGAGTACCAGTCTAAGACCTTAGCTATTAGGCCAGAGTAAGAGTTAGGACCTTAGCTATTAGGCCAGAGTAAGAGTTAAGACCTTAACCATTAGGCCAGATTACGAGTCTAATACCTTTGCTATTAGGCCAGAGTAAGAGTTAGGACCTTAGCTATTAGGCCAGAGTAAGAGTTAAGACCTTAACCAGTAGGCCAGAGTAAGAGTTAAGACCTTAACCATTAGGCCAGAGTACGAGTCTAAGCCCTTACCTATTAGGCCAGAGTAAGAGTTAAGACCTTAACCAGTAGGCCAGAGTAAGAGTAAAGACCTTAACCATTAGGCCAGAGTATGAGTCTAAGACCTTAGCTATTAGGCCAGAGTTAGAGTTAAGACCTTGGCTATTAGGCCACAGTAAGAGTTAAGACCTTAGCTATTAGGCCAAAGTAAGAGTTAAGACCTTAACCAGTATTCCAGAGTAAGAGTTAAGACCTTGACCAGTAGGCCAGAGTACGAGTCTAAGACCTTAGCTATTAGGCCAGAGTACGAGTTAAGACCTTAACCAGTAGGTCAGAGTACGAGTCTAAGACCTTAGCTATTAGGCCAGAGTACCAGTCTAAGACCTTAGCTATTAGGCCAGAGTAAGAGTTAAGACCTTAAACATTAGGCCAGAGTATGAGTCTAAGACCTTAGCTATTAGGCCAGAGTAAGAGTTAAGACCTTAGCTATTAGGCCAGAGTAAGAGTTAAGACCGTAACCATTAGGCCAGAGTACAACTCTAAGACCTTAGCTATTCGGCCAGAGTAAGAGTTAAGACCTTAGGTATTAGGCCAGCGTAAGAGTTAAGACCTTAGCTATTAGGCCAGAGTAAGAGTTAAGACCTTAACCAGTAGGCCAGAGTAAGAGTTAAGACCTTAACCAGTAGGCCAGAGTAAGAGTCTAAGACCTTAGCTATTAGGCCAGAGTAAGAGTTAAGACCTTAACCATTAGGCCAGAGTACGAGTCTAAGACCTTAGCTATTAGGCCAGAGTAAGAGTTAGGACCTTAGCTATTAAGCCAGAGTAAGAGTTAAGACCTTAACCATTAGGCCAGATTACGAGTCTAATACCTTTGCTATTAGGCCAGAGTAAGAGTTAAGACCTTAGCTATTAGGCCAGAGTAAGAGTTAAGACCTTAACCAGTAGGCCAGAGTAAGAGTTAAGACCTTACCTATTAGGCCAGAGTAAGAGTTAAGACCTTAACCAGTAGGCCAGAGTAAGAGTTAAGACCTTAACCATTAGGCCAGAGTATGAGTCTAAGACCTTAGCTATTAGGCCAGAGTAAGAGTTAAGACCTTAACCAGTAGGCCAGAGTAAGAGTCTAAGACCTTAGCTATTAGGCCAGAGTAAGAGTTAAGACCTTAACCATTAGGCCAGAGTACCAGTCTAAGACCTTAGCTATTAGGCCAGAGTAAGAGTTAGAACCTTAGCTATTAGGCCAGAGTAAGAGTTAAGGCCTTAACCATTAGGCCAGATTACGAGTCTAATACCTTTGCTATTAGGCCAGAGTAAGAGTTAAGACCTTAGCTATTAGGCCAGAGTAAGAGTTAAGACCTTAACCAGTAGGCCAGAGTAAGAGTTAAGACCTTAACCATTAGGCCAGAGTACGAGTCTAAGCCCTTACCTATTAGGCCAGAGTAAGAGTTAAGACCTTAACCATTAGGCCAGAGTATGAGTCTAAGACCTTAGCTATTAGGCCAGAGTAAGAGTTAAGACCGTAACCATTAGGCCAGAGTACAACTCTAAGACCTTAGCTATTCGGCCAGAGTAAGAGTTAAGACCTTAGGTATTAGGCCAGCGTAAGAGTTAAGACCTTAGCTATTAGGCCAGAGTAAGAGTTAAGACCTTAACCAGTAGGCCAGAGTAAGAGTTAAGACCTTAACCAGTAGGCCAGAGTAAGAGTCTAAGACCTTAGCTATTAGGCCAGAGTAAGAGTTAAGACCTTAACCATTAGGCCAGAGTACGAGTCTAAGACCTTAGCTATTAGGCCAGAGTAAGAGTTAGGACCTTAGCTATTAGGCCAGAGTAAGAGTTAAGACCTTAACCATTAGGCCAGATTACAAGTCTAATACCTTTGCTATTAGGCCAGAGTAAGAGTTAAGACCTTAGCTATTAGGCCAGAGTAAGAGTTAAGACCTTAACCAGTAGGCCAGAGTAAGAGTTAAGACCTTAACCATTAGGCCAGAGTACGAGTCTAAGCCCTTACCTATTAGGCCAGAGTAAGAGTTAAGACCTTAACCAGTAGGCCAGAGTAAGAGTTAAGACCTTAACCATTAGGCCAGAGTATGAGTCTAAGACCTTAGCTATTAGGCCAGAGTAAGAGTTAAGACCTTAACCAATAGGCCAGAGTAAGAGTTAAGACCTTAACCATTAGGCCAGAGTATGAGTCTAAGACTTTAGCTATTAGGCCAGAGTAAGAGTTAAGACCTTAACCAGTAGGCCAGAGTATGAGTCTAAGACCTTAGCTATTCGGCCAGAGTAATAGTTAAGACCTTAGGTATTAGGCCAGCGTAAGAGTTATGACCTTAGCTATTAGGCCAGAGTAAGAGTTAAGACCTTAACCAGTAGGCCAGAGTAAGAGTTAAGACCTTAACCAGTAGGCCAGAGTAAGAGTCTAAGACCTTAGCTATTAGGCCAGAGTAAGAGTCTAAGACCTTAGCTATTAGGCCAGAGTAAGAGTTAAGACCTTAACCAGTAGGCCAGAGTAAGAGTTAAGACCTTAATCATTAGGCCAGAGTACGAGTCTAAAACCTTAGCTATTAGGCCAGATTAAGAGTTAAGACTTTAACCAGTAGGCCAGAGTAAGAATTAAGACCTTAATCATTAGGCCAGAGTACGAGTCTAAAACCTTAGCTATTAGGCCAGAGTAAGAGTTAAGACCTTAGCTATTAGGCCAGCGTAAGAGTTAAGACATTAGCTAATAGGCCAGAGTAAGAGTTAAGACCTTAACCAGTAGGCCAAAGTAAGAGTTAAGACCTTAGCTATTAGGCCAGAGTAAGAGTTAAGACCTTAACCATTAGGCCAGATTACGAGTCTAATACCTTTGCTATTAGGCCAGAGTAAGAGTTAGGACCTTAGCTATTAGGCCAGAGTAAGAGTTAAGACCTTAACCAGTAGGCCAGAGTAAGAGTTAAGACCTTAACCATTAGGCCAGAGTACGAGTCTAAGCCCTTACCTATTAGGCCAGAGTAAGAGTTAAGACCTTAACCAGTAGGCCAGAGTAAGAGTAAAGACCTTAACCATTAGGCCAGAGTATGAGTCTAAGACCTTAGCTATTAGGCCAGAGTAAGAGTTAAGACCTTGGCTATTAGGCCACAGTAAGAGTTAAGACCTTAGCTATTAGGCCAAAGTAAGAGTTAAGACCTTAACCAGTATTCCAGAGTAAGAGTTAAGACCTTGACCAGTAGGCCAGAGTACGAGTCTAAGACCTTAGCTATTAGGCCAGAGTACGAGTTAAGACCTTAACCAGTAGGTCAGAGTACGAGTCTAAGACCTTAGCTATTAGGCCAGAGTACCAGTCTAAGACCTTAGCTATTAGGCCAGAGTAAGAGTTAAGACCTTAAACATTAGGCCAGAGTATGAATCTAAGACCTTAGCTATTAGGCCAGAGTAAGAGTTAAGACCTTAGCTATTAGGCCAGAGTAAGAGTTAAGACCGTAACCATTAGGCCAGAGTACAACTCTAAGACCTTAGCTATTCGGCCAGAGTAAGAGTTAAGACCTTAGGTATTAGGCCAGCGTAAGAGTTAAGACCTTAGCTATTAGGCCAGAGTAAGAGTTAAGACCTTAACCAGTAGGCCAGAGTAAGAGTTAAGACCTTAACCAGTAGGCCAGAGTAAGAGTCTAAGACCTTAGCTATTAGGCCAGAGTAAGAGTTAAGACCTTAACAATTAGGCCAGAGTACGAGTCTAAGACCTTAGCTATTAGGCCAGAGTAAGAGTTAGGACCTTAGCTATTAAGCCAGAGTAAGAGTTAAGACCTTAACCATTAGGCCAGATTACGAGTCTAATACCTTTGCTATTAGGCCAGAGTAAGAGTTAAGACCTTAGCTATTAGGCCAGAGTAAGAGTTAAGACCTTAACCAGTAGGCCAGAGTAAGAGTTAAGACCTTACCTATTAGGCCAGAATAAGAGTTAAGACCTTAACCAGTAGGCCAGAGTAAGAGTTAAGACCTTAACCATTAGGCCAGAGTATGAGTCTAAGACCTTAGCTATTAGGCCAGAGTAAGAGTTAAGACCTTAACCATTAGGCCAGAGTACCAGTCTAAGACCTTAGCTATTAGGCCAGAGTAAGAGTTAGAACCTTAGCTATTAGGCCAGAGTAAGAGTTAAGGCCTTAACCATTAGGCCAGATTACGAGTCTAATACCTTTGCTATTAGGCGAGAGTAAGAGTTAAGACCTTAGCTATTAGGCCAGAGTAAGAGTTAAGACCTTAACCAGTAGGCCAGAGTAAGAGTTAAGACCTTAACCATTAGGCCAGAGTACGAGTCTAAGCCCTTACCTATTAGGCCAGAGTAAGAGTTAAGACCTTAACCATTAGGCCAGAGTATGAGTCTAAGACCTTAGCTATTAGGCCAGAGTAAGAGTTAAGACCGTAACCATTTGGCCAGAGTACAACTCTAAGATCTTAGCTATTCGGCCAGAGTAAGAGTTAAGACCTTAGGTATTAGGCCAGCGTAAGAGTTAAGACCTTAGCTATTAGGCCAGAGTAAGAGTTAAGACCTTAACCAGTAGGCCAGAGTAAGAGTTAAGACCTTAACCAGTAGGCCAGAGTAAGAGTCTAAGACCTTAGCTATTAGGCCAGAGTAAGAGTTAAGACCTTAACCATTAGGCCAGAGTACGAGTCTAAGACCTTAGCTATTTGGCCAGAGTAAGAGTTAAGACCTTAGCTATTAGGCCAGAGTAAGAGTTAAGACCTTAACCATTAGGCCAGATTACAAGTCTAATACCTTTGCTATTAGGCCAGAGTAAGAGTTAAGACCTTAGCTATTAGGCCAGAGTAAGAGTTAAGACCTTAACCAGTAGGCCAGAGTAAGAGTTAAGACCTTAACCATTAGGCCAGAGTACCAGTCTAAGCCCTTACCTATTAGGCCAGAGTAAGAGTTAAGACCTTAACCAGTAGGCCAGAGTAAGAGTTAAGACCTTAACCATTAGGCCAGAGTATGAGTCTAAGACCTTAGCTATTAGGCCAGAGTAAGAGTTAAGACCTTAACCAATAGGCCAGAGTAAGAGTTAAGACCTTAACCATTAGGCCAGAGTATGAGTCTAAGACTTTAGCTATTAGGCCAGAGTAAGAGTTAAGACCTTAACCAGTAGGCCAGAGTATGAGTCTAAGACCTTAGCTATTCGGCCAGAGTAAGAGTTAAGACCTTAGGTATTAGGCCAGCGTAAGAGTTATGACCTTAGCTATTAGGCCAGAGTAAGAGTTAAGACCTTAACCAGTAGGCCAGAGTAAGAGTTAAGACCTTAACCAGTAGGCCAGAGTAAGAGTCTAAGACCTTAGCTATTAGGCCAGAGTAAGAGTCTAAGACCTTAGCTATTAGGCCAGAGTAAGAGTTAAGACCTTAACCAGTAGGCCAGAGTAAGAGTTAAGACCTTAATCATTAGGCCAGAGTACGAGTCTAAAACCTTAGCTATTAGGCCAGATTAAGAGTTAAGACTTTAACCAGTAGGCCAGAGTAAGAATTAAGACCTTAATCATTAGGCCAGAGTACGAGTCTAAAACCTTAGCTATTAGGCCAGAGTAAGAGTTAAGACCTTAACCATTAGGCCAGAGTAAGAGTTAAGACCTTAACCATTAGGCCAGAGTACGAGTCTAAGACCTTAGCTATTAGGCCAGAGTAAGAGTTGAGACCTTAGCTATCAGGCCAGAGTAAGATTTAAGACCTTAGCTATTAGGCCAGAGTAAGAGTTAAGACCTTAACCAGTAGGCCAGAGTAAGAGTTAAGACCTTAACCATTAGGCCAGAGTACGAGTCTAAGCCCTTACCTATTAGGCCAGAGTAAGAGTTAAGACCTTAACCAATTGGCCAGTGTAAGAGTTAAGACCTTAACCATTAGGCCAGAGTATGAGTCTAGGACCTTAGCTATTAGGCCAGAGTAAGAGTTAAGACCTTAGCTATTAGGCCAGAGTAAGAGTTAAGACCTTAACCAGTAGGCCAGAGTGGAAGTTAAGACCTTAACCAGTAGGCCAAAGTAAGAGTTAAGACCTTAACCAGTATTCCAAAGTAAGAGTTAAGACCTTGACCAGTAGGCCAGAGTACGAGTCTAAGACCTGAGCTATTAGGCCAGAGTACGAGTTAAGACCTTAACCAGTAGGTCAGAGTACGAATCTAAGACCTTAGCTATTAGGCCAGAGTACCAGTCTAAGACCTTAGCTATTAGGCCAGAGTAAGAGTTAAGACCTTAAACATTAGGCCAGAGTATGAGTCTACGACCTTAGCTATTAGGCCAGACTAAGAGTTAAGACCTTAGCTATTAGGCCAGAGTAAGAGTTAAGACCTTAACCAGTAGGCCAAAGTAAGAGTTAAGACCTTAACCAGTAGGCCAGAGTAAGAGTCTAAGACCTTGGCTATTAGGCCAGAGTACGAGTCTAAGACCTTAGCTATTAGGCCAGAGTAAGAGTTAAGACCTTAACCAGTAGGCCAGAGTAAGAGTTAAGACCTTAATCATTAGGCCAGAGTACGAGTCTAAAACCTTAGCTATTAGGCCAGATTAAGAGTTAAGACCTTAAACAGTAGGCCAGAGTAAGAGTTAAGACCTTAATCATTAGGCCAGAGTACGAGTCTAAAACCTTAGCTATTAGGCCAGAGTAAGAGTTAAGACCTTAACCATTAGGCCAGATTAAGAGTCTAATATCTTTGCTATTAGGCCAGAGTAAGAGTTAGGACCTTAGCTATTAGGCCAGAGTAAGAGTTAAGACCTTAACCAGTAGGCCAGAGTAAGAGTTAATACCTTAACCATTAGGCCAGAGTACGAGTCTAAGACCTTAGCTATTAGGCCAGAGTAAGAGTTAAGACCTTAACCAGTAGGCCATGGTAAGAGTTAAGACCATAATCATTAGGCCAGAGTACGATTCTAAAACCTTAGCTATTAGGCCAGAGTAAGAGTTAAGACCTTAGCTATTAGGCCAGAGTAAGAGTTAAGACCTTAACCAGTAGGCCAGAGTACGAGTCTAAGACCTTAGCTATTAGGCCAGAGTAAGAGTTAAGACCTTAACCACTAGGCCAAAGTAAGAGTTAAGACCATAACCTGTAGGCCATAGTATGAGTCTAAGACCTTAGCTATTAGGCCAGAGTAAGAGTTAAGACCTTAGCTATTAGGCCAGAGTAAGAGTTAAGACCTTAACCATTAGGCCAGATTACGAGTCTAAGATCTTTGCTATTAGGCCATAGTAAGATTTAAGACCTTAGCTATTAGGCCAGAGTAAGAGGTAAGACCTTAACCAGTAGGCCAGAGTAAGAGTTAAGACCTTAACCATTAGGCCAGAGTACGAGTCTAAGACCTTAGCTATTAGGCCAGAGTAAGAGTTAAGACCTTAACCATTAGGCCAGAGTATGAGTCTAAGACCTTAGCTATTAGGCCAGAGTAAGAGTTAAGACCATAACCAGTAGGCCAGAGTAAGAGTTAAGACCTTAACCATTAGGCCAGAGTACGAGTCCAAGAACTTAGCTATTCGGCCACAGTAAGAGTTAAGACCTTAGCTATTAGGCCAGCGTAAGAGTTAAGACATTAGCTAATAGGCCAGAGTAAGAGTTAAGACGTTAACCAGTAGGCCAAAGTAAGAGTTAAGACCTTAACGAGTAGGCCAGAGTAAGAGTCTAAGACCTTAGCAATTAGGCCATAGTACGAGTCTAAGACCTTAGCTATTAGGCCAGAGTAAGAGTTAAGACCTTAACCAGTAGGCCAGAGTAAGAGTTAAGACCTTAACCTGTAGGCCATAGTAAGAGTCTAAGACCTTAGCTATTAGGCCAGAGTAAGAGTTAAGACCTTAACTATTAGGCCAGAGTAAGAGTTAAGACCTTAACCATTAGGCCAGATTACGAGTCTAAGACCTTTGCTATTAGGCCAGAGTAAGAGTTAAGACCTTAGCTATTAGGCCAGAGTAAGAGTTAAGACCTTAACCAGTAGGCCAGAGTAAGAGTTAAGACCTTAACCATTAGGCCAGAGTACGCATCTAAGCCCTTAGCTATTAGGCCAGAGTAAGAGTTAAGACCTTAACCAGTAGGCCAGAGTAAGAGTTAAGACCTTAACCATTAGGCCAGAGTACGAGTCTAAGACCTTAGCTATTAGGCCAGAGTAAGAGTTAAGACCTTATCTATTAGGCCAGAGTAAGAGTTAAGACCTTAGCTATTAGGCCAGAGTAAGAGTTAAGACCTTAGTTATTAGGCCAGAGTAAGAGTTAAGACATTAACCAATAGGCCAGAGTAAGAGTTAAGACCTTAACCATTAGGCCAGAGTACCAGTCTAAGACCTTAGATATTAGGCCAGAGTAAGAGTTAAGACCTTAACCAATAGGCCAGAGTAAGAGTTAAGACCTTAACCATTAGGCCAGAGTACGAGTCTAATACCTTAGCTATTCGGCCAGAGTAAGAGTTAAGACCTTAGCTATTAGGCCAGAGTAAGAGTTAAGACCTTAACCATTAGGCCAGAGTACGAGTCTAAGACCTTAGCTATTCGGCCAGAGTAAGAGTTAAGACCTTAGCTATTAGGCCAGAGTAAGAGTTAAGACCTTAACCATTAGGCCAGAGTACGAGTCTAAGACCTAAGCTATTCGGCCAGAGTAAGAGTTAAGACCTTAGCTATTAGGCCAGCGTAAGAGTTAAGACCTTAGCTATTAGGCCAGAGTAAGAGTTAAGACCTTAACCAGTAGGCCAAAGTAAGAGTTAAGACCTTAACCAGTAGGCCAGAGTAAGAGTCTAAGACCATAGCTATTAGGCCAGAGTACGAGTCTAAGACCTTAGCTATTAGGCCAGAGTAAGAGTTAAGACCTTAACCAGTAGGCCAGAGTAAGAGTTAAGACCTTAATCATTAGGCCAGAGTACGAGTCTAAGACCTTAGCTATTAGGCCAGAGTAAGAGTTAAGACCTTAGCTATTAGGCCAGAGTACGAGTCTAAGACCTTAGCTATTAGGCCAGAGTAAGATTTAAGACCTTAGCTATTAGGCCAGAGTAAGAGTTAAGACCTTAACCAGTAGGCCAGGGTAGGAGTTAAGACCTTAACCAGTAGGCCAAAGTAAGAGTTAAGACCTTAACCAGTATTCCAGAGTAAGAGTTAAGACCTTGACCAGTAGGCCAGAGTACGAGTCGAAGACCTTAGCTATTAGGCCAGAGTACGAGTTAAGACCTTAACCAGTAGGTCAGAGTACGAGTCTAAGACCTTAGCTATTAGGCCAGAGTACCAGTCTAAGACCTTAGCTATTAGGCCAGAGTAAGAGTTAAGACCTTAAACATTAGGCCAGAGTATGAGTCTAAGACCTTAGCTATTAGGCCAGAGTAAGAGTTAAGACCTTAGCTATTAGGCCAGAGTAAGAGTTAAGACCGTAACAATTAGGCCAGAGTACAACTCTAAGACCTTAGCTATTCGGCCAGAGTAAGAGTTAAGACCTTAGGTATTAGGCCAGCGTAAGAGTTAAGACCTTAGCTATTAGGCCAGAGTAAGAGTTAAGACCTTAACCAGTAGGCCAGAGTAAGAGTTAAGACCTTAACCAGTAGGCCAGAGTAAGAGTCTAAGACCTTAGCTATTAGGCCAGAGTAAGAGTTAAGACCTTAACCATTAGGCCAGAGTACGAGTCTAAGACCTTAGCTATTAGGCCAGAGTAAGAGTTAGGACCTTAGCTATTAAGCCAGAGTAAGAGTTAAGACCTTAACCAGTAGGCCAGAGTAAGAGTTAAGACCTTAACCATTAGGCCAGAGTACGAGTCTAAGCCCTTACCTATTAGGCCAGAGTAAGAGTTAAGACCTTAACCAGTAGGCCAGAGTAAGAGTAAAGACCTTAACCATTAGGCCAGAGTATGAGTCTAAGACCTTAGCTATTAGGCCAGAGTAAGAGTTAAGACCTTGGCTATTAGGCCACAGTAAGAGTCAAGACCTTAGCTATTAGGCCAAAGTAAGAGTTAAGACCTTAACCAGTAGGCCAGAGTAAGAGTTAAGACCTTACCTATTAGGCCAGAGTAAGAGTTAAGACCTTAACCAGTAGGCCAGAGTAAGAGTTAAGACCTTAACCATTAGGCCAGAGTATGAGTCTAAGACCTTAGCTATTAGGCCAGAGTAAGAGTTAAGACCTTAACCATTAGGCCAGAGTATGAGTCTAAGACCTTAGCTATTAGGCCAGAGTAAGAGTTAGGACCGTAACCATTAGGCCAGAGTACAACTCTAAGACCTTAGCTATTCGGCCAGAGTAAGAGTTAAGACCTTAGGTATTAGGCCAGCGTAAGAGTTAAGACCTTAGCTATTAGGCCAGAGTAAGAGTTAAGACCTTAACCAGTAGGCCAGAGTAAGAGTTAAGACCTTAACCAGTAGGCCAGAGTAAGAGTCTAAGACCTTAGCTATTAGGCCAGAGTAAGAGTTAAGACCTTAACCATTAGGCCAGAGTACGAGTCTAAGACCTTAGCTATTAGGCCAGAGTAAGAGTTAGGACCTTAGCTATTAGGCCAGAGTAAGAGTTAAGACCTTAACCATTAGGCCAGATTACGAGTCTAATACCTTTGCTATTAGGCCAGAGTAAGAGTTAAGACCTTAGCTATTAGGCCGGAGTAAGAGTTAAGACCTTAACCAGTAGGCCAGAGTAAGAGTTAAGACCTTAACCATTAGGCCAGAGTACGAGTCTAAGCCCTTACCTATTAGGCCAGAGTAAGAGATAAGACCTTAACCAGTAGGCCAGAGTAAGAGTTAAGACCTTAACCATTAGGCCAGAGTATGAGTCTAAGACCTTAGCTATTAGGCCAGAGTAAGAGTTAAGACCTTAGCTATTAGGCCAGAGTAAGAGTTAAGACCTTAGCTATTAGGCCAGAGTAAGAGTTAAGACCTTAACCAATAGGCCAGAGTAAGAGTTAAGACCTTAACCATTAGGCCAGAGTATGAGTCTAAGACTTTAGCTATTAGGCCAGAGTAAGAGTTAAGACCTTAACCAGTAGGCCAGAGTATGAGTCTAAGACCTTAGCTATTAGGCCAGAGTAAGAGTTAAGACCTTAACCAGTAGGCCAGGGTAGGAGTTAAGACCTTAACCAGTAGGCCAAAGTAAGAGTTAAGACCTTAACCAGTATTCCAGAGTAAGAGTTAAGACCTTAACCATTAGGCCAGATTACGAGTCTAATACCTTTGCTATTAGGCCAGAGTAAGAGTTAGGACCTTAGCTATTAGGCCAGAGTAAGAGTTAAGACCTTAACCAGTAGGCCAGAGTAAGAGTTAAGACCTTAACCATTAGGCCAGAGTACGAGTCTAAGCCCTTACCTATTAGGCCAGAGTAAGAGTTAAGACCTTAACCAGTAGGCCAGAGTAAGAGTAAAGACCTTAACCATTAGGCCAGAGTATGAGTCTAAGACCTTAGCTATTAGGCCAGAGTAAGAGTTAAGACCTTGGCTATTAGGCCACAGTAAGAGTTAAGACCTTAGCTATTAGGCCAAAGTAAGAGTTAAGACCTTAACCAGTAGGCCAGAGTAAGAGTTAAGACCTTACCTATTAGGCCAGAGTAAGAGTTAAGACCTTAACCAGTAGGCCAGAGTAAGAGTTAAGACCTTAACCATTAGGCCAGAGTATGAGTCTAAGACCTTAGCTATTAGGCCAGAGTAAGAGTTAAGACCTTAACCATTAGGCCAGAGTATGAGTCTAAGACCTTAGCTATTAGGCCAGAGTAAGAGTTAGGACCGTAACCATTAGGCCAGAGTACAACTCTAAGACCTTAGCTATTCGGCCAGAGTAAGAGTTAAGACCTTAGGTATTAGGCCAGCGTAAGAGTTAAGACCTTAGCTATTAGGCCAGAGTAAGAGTTAAGACCTTAACCAGTAGGCCAGAGTAAGAGTTAAGACCTTAACCAGTAGGCCAGAGTAAGAGTCTAAGACCTTAGCTATTAGGCCAGAGTAAGAGTTAAGACCTTAACCATTAGGCCAGAGTACGAGTCTAAGACCTTAGCTATTAGGCCAGAGTAAGAGTTAGGACCTTAGCTATTAGGCCAGAGTAAGAGTTAAGACCTTAACCATTAGGCCAGATTACGAGTCTAATACCTTTGCTATTAGGCCAGAGTAAGAGTTAAGACCTTAGCTATTAGGCCAGAGTAAGAGTTAAGACCTTAACCAGTAGGCCAGAGTAAGAGTTAAGACCTTAACCATTAGGCCAGAGTACGAGTCTAAGCCCTTACCTATTAGGCCAGAGTAAGAGATAAGACCTTAACCAGTAGGCCAGAGTAAGAGTTAAGACCTTAACCATTAGGCCAGAGTATGAGTCTAAGACCTTAGCTATTAGGCCAGAGTAAGAGTTAAGACCTTAGCTATTAGGCCAGAGTAAGAGTTAAGACCTTAGCTATTAGGCCAGAGTAAGAGTTAAGACCTTAACCAATAGGCCAGAGTAAGAGTTAAGACCTTAACCATTAGGCCAGAGTATGAGTCTAAGACTTTAGCTATTAGGCCAGAGTAAGAGTTAAGACCTTAACCAGTAGGCCAGAGTATGAGTCTAAGACCTTAGCTATTAGGCCAGAGTAAGAGTTAAGACCTTAACCAGTAGGCCAGGGTAGGAGTTAAGACCTTAACCAGTAGGCCAAAGTAAGAGTTAAGACCTTAACCAGTATTCCAGAGTAAGAGTTAAGACCTTGACCAGTAGGCCAGAGTACGAGTCGAAGACCTTAGCTATTAGGCCAGAGTACGAGTTAAGACATTAACCAGTAGGTCAGAGTACGAGTCTAAGACCTTAGCTATTAGGCCAGAGTACCAGTCTAAGACCTTAGCTATTAGGCCAGAGTAAGAGTTAAGACCTTAAACATTAGGCCAGAGTATGAGTCTAAGACCTTAGCTATTAGGCCAGAGTAAGAGTTAAGACCTTAGCTATTAGGCCAGAGTAAGAGTTAAGACCGTAACAATTAGGCCAGAGTACAACTCTAAGACCTTAGCTATTCGGCCAGAGTAAGAGTTAAGACCTTAGGTATTAGGCCAGCGTAAGAGTTAAGACCTTAGCTATTAGGCCAGAGTAAGAGTTAAGACCTTAACCAGTAGGCCAGAGTAAGAGTTAAGACCTTAACCAGTAGGCCAGAGTAAGAGTCTAAGACCTTAGCTATTAGGCCAGAGTAAGAGTTAAGACCTTAACCATTAGGCCAGAGTACGAGTCTAAGACCTTAGCTATTAGGCCAGAGTAAGAGTTAGGACCTTAGCTATTAAGCCAGAGTAAGAGTTAAGACCTTAACCATTAGGCCAGATTACGAGTCTAATACCTTTGCTATTAGGCCAGAGTAAGAGTTAAGACCTTAGCTATTAGGCCAGAGTAAGAGTTAAGACCTTAACCAGTAGGCCAGAGTAAGAGTTAAGACCTTAGCTATTAGGCCAGAGTAAGAGTTAAGACCTTAACCAGTAGGCCAGAGTAAGAGTTAAGACCTTACCTATTAGGCCAGAGTAAGAGTTAAGACCTTAACCAGTAGGCCAGAGTAAGAGTTAAGACCTTAACCATTAGGCCAGAGTATGAGTCTAAGACCTTAGCTATTAGGCCAGAGTAAGAGTTAAGACCTTAACCATTAGGCCAGAGTATGAGTCTAAGACCTTAGCTATTAGGCCAGAGTAAGAGTTAGGACCGTAACCATTAGGCCAGAGTACAACTCTAAGACCTTAGCTATTCGGCCAGAGTAAGAGTTAAGACCTTAGGTATTAGGCCAGCGTAAGAGTTAAGACCTTAGCTATTAGGCCAGAGTAAGAGTTAAGACCTTAACCAGTAGGCCAGAGTAAGAGTTAAGACCTTAACCAGTAGGCCAGAGTAAGAGTCTAAGACCTTAGCTATTAGGCCAGAGTAAGAGTTAAGACCTTAACCATTAGGCCAGAGTACGAGTCTAAGACCTTAGCTATTAGGCCAGAGTAAGAGTTAGGACCTTAGCTATTAGGCCAGAGTAAGAGTTAAGACCTTAACCATTAGGCCAGATTACGAGTCTAATACCTTTGCTATTAGGCCAGAGTAAGAGTTAAGACCTTAGCTATTAGGCCAGAGTAAGAGTTAAGACCTTAACCAGTAGGCCAGAGTAAGAGTTAAGACCTTAACCATTAGGCCAGAGTACGAGTCTAAGCCCTTACCTATTAGGCCAGAGTAAGAGATAAGACCTTAACCAGTAGGCCAGAGTAAGAGTTAAGACCTTAACCATTAGGCCAGAGTATGAGTCTAAGACCTTAGCTATTAGGCCAGAGTAAGAGTTAAGACCTTAGCTATTAGGCCAGAGTAAGAGTTAAGACCTTAGCTATTAGGCCAGAGTAAGAGTTAAGACCTTAACCAATAGGCCAGAGTAAGAGTTAAGACCTTAACCATTAGGCCAGAGTATGAGTCTAAGACTTTAGCTATTAGGCCAGAGTAAGAGTTAAGACCTTAACCAGTAGGCCAGAGTATGAGTCTAAGACCTTAGCTATTCGGCCAGAGTAAGAGTTAAGACCTTAGGTATTAGGCCAGCGTAAGAGTTAAGACCTTAGCTATTAGGCCAGAGTAAGAGTTAAGACCTTAACCAGTAGGCCAGAGTAAGAGTTAAGACCTTAACCAGTAGGCCAGAGTAAGAGTCTAAGACCTTAGCTATTTGGCCAGAGTAAGAGTCTAAGACCTTAGCTATTAGGCCAGAGTACGAGTCTAAGACCTTAGCTATTAGGCCAGAGTAAGAGTTAGGACCTTAGCTATTAAGCCAGAGTAAGAGTTAAGACCTTAACCATTAGGCCAGATTACGAGTCTAATACCTTAGCTATTAGGCCAGAGTAAGAGTTAAGACCTTAACCAGTAGGCCAGAGTAAGAGTTAAGACCTTAACCAGTAGGCCAGAGTAAGTCTAAGACCTTAGCTATTAGGCAGAGTAAGAGTTAAGACCTTAACCATTAGGCCAGAGTACCAGTCTAAGACCTTAGCTATTAGGCCAGAGTAAGAGTTAGGACCTTAGCTATTAGGCCAGAGTAAGAGTTAAGACCTTAACCATTAGGCCAGATTACGAGTCTAATACCTTTGCTATTAGGCCAGAGTAAGAGTTAGGACCTTAGCTATTAGGCCAGAGTAAGAGTTAAGACCTTAACCAGTAGGCCAGAGTAAGAGTTAAGACCTTAACCATTAGGCCAGAGTACGAGTCTAAGCCCTTACCTATTAGGCCAGAGTAAGAGTTAAGACCTTAACCAGTAGGCCAGAGTAAGAGTAAAGACCTTAACCATTAGGCCAGAGTATGAGTCTAAGACCTTAGCTATTAGGCCAGAGTAAGAGTTAAGACCTTGGCTATTAGGCCACAGTAAGAGTTAAGACCTTAGCTATTAGGCCAAAGTAAGAGTTAAGACCTTAACCAGTAGGCCAGAGTAAGAGTTAAGACCTTACCTATTAGGCCAGAGTAAGAGTTAAGACCTTAACCAGTAGGCCAGAGTAAGAGTTAAGACCTTAACCATTAGGCCAGAGTATGAGTCTAAGACCTTAGCTATTAGGCCAGAGTAAGAGTTAAGACCTTAACCATTAGGCCAGAGTATGAGTCTAAGACCTTAGCTATTAGGCCAGAGTAAGAGTTAGGACCGTAACCATTAGGCCAGAGTACAACTCTAAGACCTTAGCTATTCGGCCAGAGTAAGAGTTAAGACCTTAGGTATTAGGCCAGCGTAAGAGTTAAGACCTTAGCTATTAGGCCAGAGTAAGAGTTAAGACCTTAACCAGTAGGCCAGAGTAAGAGTTAAGACCTTAACCAGTAGGCCAGAGTAAGAGTCTAAGACCTTAGCTATTAGGCCAGAGTAAGAGTTAAGACCTTAACCATTAGGCCAGAGTACGAGTCTAAGACCTTAGCTATTAGGCCAGAGTAAGAGTTAGGACCTTAGCTATTAGGCCAGAGTAAGAGTTAAGACCTTAACCATTAGGCCAGATTACGAGTCTAATACCTTTGCTATTAGGCCAGAGTAAGAGTTAAGACCTTAGCTATTAGGCCAGAGTAAGAGTTAAGACCTTAACCAGTAGGCCAGAGTAAGAGTTAAGACCTTAACCATTAGGCCAGAGTACGAGTCTAAGCCCTTACCTATTAGGCCAGAGTAAGAGATAAGACCTTAACCAGTAGGCCAGAGTAAGAGTTAAGACCTTAACCATTAGGCCAGAGTATGAGTCTAAGACCTTAGCTATTAGGCCAGAGTAAGAGTTAAGACCTTAGCTATTAGGCCAGAGTAAGAGTTAAGACCTTAGCTATTAGGCCAGAGTAAGAGTTAAGACCTTAACCAATAGGCCAGAGTAAGAGTTAAGACCTTAACCATTAGGCCAGAGTATGAGTCTAAGACTTTAGCTATTAGGCCAGAGTAAGAGTTAAGACCTTAACCAGTAGGCCAGAGTATGAGTCTAAGACCTTAGCTATTCGGCCAGAGTAAGAGTTAAGACCTTAGGTATTAGGCCAGCGTAAGAGTTAAGACCTTAGCTATTAGGCCAGAGTAAGAGTTAAGACCTTAACCAGTAGGCCAGAGTAAGAGTTAAGACCTTAACCAGTAGGCCAGAGTAAGAGTCTAAGACCTTAGCTATTTGGCCAGAGTAAGAGTCTAAGACCTTAGCTATTAGGCCAGAGTACGAGTCTAAGACCTTAGCTATTAGGCCAGAGTAAGAGTTAGGACCTTAGCTATTAAGCCAGAGTAAGAGTTAAGACCTTAACCATTAGGCCAGATTACGAGTCTAATACCTTAGCTATTAGGCCAGAGTAAGAGTTAAGACCTTAACCAGTAGGCCACAGTAAGAGTTAAGACCTTAACCAGTAGGCCAGAGTAAGTCTAAGACCTTAGCTATTAGGCAGAGTAAGAGTTAAGACCTTAACCATTAGGCCAGAGTACCAGTCTAAGACCTTAGCTATTAGGCCAGAGTAAGAGTTAGGACCTTAGCTATTAGGCCAGAGTAAGAGTTAAGACCTTAACCATAAGGCCAGATTACGAGTCTAATACCTTTGCTATTAGGCCAGAGTAAGAGTTAGGACCTTAGCTATTAGGCCAGAGTAAGAGTTAAGACCTTAACCAGTAGGCCAGAGTAAGAGTTAAGACCTTAACCATTAGGCCAGAGTACGAGTCTAAGCCCTTACCTATTAGGCCAGAGTAAGAGTTAAGACCTTAACCAGTAGGCCAGAGTAAGAGTAAAGACCTTAACCATTAGGCCAGAGTATGAGTCTAAGACCTTAGCTATTAGGCCAGAGTAAGAGTTAAGACCTTGGCTATTAGGCCACAGTAAGAGTTAAGACCTTAGCTATTAGGCCAAAGTAAGAGTTAAGACCTTAACCAGTATTCCAGAGTAAGAGTTAAGACCTTGACCAGTAGGCCAGAGTACGAGTCTAAGACCTTAGCTATTAGGCCAGAGTACGAGTTAAGACCTTAACCAGTAGGTCAGAGTACGAGTCTAAGACCTTAGCTATTAGGCCAGAGTACCAGTCTAAGACCTTAGCTATTAGGCCAGAGTAAGAGTTAAGACATTAAACATTAGGCCAGAGTATGAGTCTAAGACCTTAGCTATTAGGCTAGAGTAAGAGTTAAGACCTTAGCTATTAGGCCAGAGTAAGAGTTAAGACCGTAACCATTAGGCCAGAGTGCAACTCTAAGACCTTAGCTATTCGGCCAGAGTAAGAGTTAAGACCTTAGGTATTAGGCCAGCGTAAGAGTTAAGACCTTAGCTATTAGGCCAGAGTAAGAGTTAAGACCTTAACCAGTAGTCCAGAGTAAGAGTTAAGACCTTAACCAGTAGGCCAGAGTAAGAGTCTAAGACCTTAGCTATTAGGCCAGAGTAAGAGTTAAGACCTTAACCATTAGGCCAGAGTACGAGTCTAAGACCTTATCTATTAGGCCAGAGTAAGAGTTAGGACCTTTGCTATTAAGCCAGAGTAAGAGTTAAGACCTTAACCATTAGGCCAGATTACGAGTCTAATACCTTTGCTATTAGGCCAGAGTAAGAGTTAAGACCTTAGCTATTAGGCCAGAGTAAGAGTTAAGACCTTAACCAGTAGGCCAGAGTAAGAGTTAAGACCTTACCTATTAGGCCAGAGTAAGAGTTAAGACCTTAACCAGTAGGCCAGAGCAAGAGTTAAGACCTTAACCATTAGGCCAGAGTATGAGTCTAAGACCTTAGCTATTAGGCCAGAGTAAGAGTTAAGACCTTAACCAGTAGGCCAGAGTAAGAGTCTAAGACCTTAGCTATTAGGCCAGAGTAAGAGTTAAGACCTTAACCATTAGGCCAGAGTACCAGTCTAAGACCTTAGCTATTAGGCCAGAGTAAGAGTTAGAACCTTAGCTATTAGGCCAGAGTAAGAGTTAAGGCCTTAACCATTAGGCCAGATTACGAGTCTAATACCTTTGCTATTAGGCCAGAGTAAGAGTTAAGACCTTAGCTATTAGGCCAGAGTAAGAGTTAAGACCTTAACCAGTAGGCCAGAGTAAGAGTTAAGACCTTAACCATTAGGCCAGAGTACGAGTCTAAGCCCTTACCTATTAGGCCAGAGTAAGAGTTAAGACCTTAACCATTAGGCCAGAGTATGAGTCTAAGACCTTAGCTATTAGGCCAGAGTAAGAGTTAAGACCGTAACCATTAGGCCAGAGTACAACTCTAAGACCTTAGCTATTCGGCCAGAGTAAGAGTTAAGACCTTAGGTATTAGGCCAGCGTAAGAGTTAAGACCTTAGCTATTAGGCCAGAGTAAGAGTTAAGACCTTAACCAGTAGGCCAGAGTAAGAGTTAAGACCTTAACCAGTAGGCCAGAGTAAGAGTCTAAGACCTTAGCTATTAGGCCAGAGTAAGAGTTAAGACCTTAACCATTAGGCCAGAGTATGAGTCTAAGACCTTAGCTATTAGGCCAGAGTAAGAGTTAGGACCTTAGCTATTAGGCCAGAGTAAGATTTAAGACCTTAACCATTAGGCCAGATTACGAGTCTAATACCTTTGCTATTAGGCCAGAGTAAGAGTTAAGACCTTAGCTATTAGGCCAGAGTAAGAGTTAAGACCTTAACCAGTAGGCCAGAGTAAGAGTTAAGACCTTAACCATTAGGCCAGAGTACGAGTCTAAGCCCTTACCTATTAGGCCAGAGTAAGAGTTAAGACCTTAACCAGTAGGCCAGAGTAAGAGTTAAGACCTTAACCATTAGGCCAGAGTATGAGTCTAAGACCTTAGCTATTAGGCCAGAGTAAGAGTTAAGACCTTAACCAATAGGCCAGAGTAAGAGTTAAGACCTTAACCATTAGGCCAGAGTATGAGTCTAAGACTTTAGCTATTAGGCCAGAGTAAGAGTTAAGACCTTAACCAGTAGGCCAGAGTATGAGTCTAAGACCTTAGCTATTCGGCCAGAGTAAGAGTTAAGACCTTAGGTATTAGGCCAGCGTAAGAGTTATGACCTTAGCTATTAGGCCAGAGTAAGAGTTAAGACCTTAACCAGTAGGCCAGAGTAAGAGTTAAGACCTTAACCAGTAGGCCAGAGTAAGAGTCTAAGACCTTAGCTATTAGGCCAGAGTAAGAGTCTAAGACCTTAGCTATTAGGCCAGAGTAAGAGTTAAGACCTTAACCAGTAGGCCAGAGTAAGAGTTAAGACCTTAATCATTAGGCCAGAGTACGAGTCTAAAACCTTAGCTATTAGGCCAGATTAAGAGTTAAGACTTTAACCAGTAGGCCAGAGTAAGAATTAAGACCTTAATCATTAGGCCAGAGTACGAGTCTAAAACCTTAGCTATTAGGCCAGAGTAAGAGTTAAGACCTTAACCATTAGGCCAGAGTAAGAGTTAAGACCTTAACCATTAGGCCAGAGTACGAGTCTAAGACCTTAGCTATTAGGCCAGAGTAAGAGTTGAGACCTTAGCTATTAGGCCAGAGTAAGATTTAAGACCTTAGCTATTAGGCCAGAGTAAGAGTTAAGACCTTAACCAGTAGGCCAGAGTAAGAGTTAAGACCTTAACCATTAGGCCAGAGTACGAGTCTAAGCCCTTACCTATTAGGCCAGAGTAAGAGTTAAGACCTTAACCAACAGGCCAGTGTAAGAGTTAAGACCTTAACCATTAGGCCAGAGTATGAGTCTAGGACCTTAGCTATTAGGCCAGAGTAAGAGTTAAGACCTTAGCTATTAGGCCAGAGTAAGAGTTAAGACCTTAACCAGTAGGCCAGAGTAGAAGTTAAGACCTTAACCAGTAGGCCAAAGTAAGAGTTAAGACCTTAACCAGTATTCCAGAGTAAGAGTTAAGACCTTGACCAGTAGGCCAGAGTACGAGTCTAAGACCTGAGCTATTAGGCCAGAGTACGAGTTAAGACCTTAACCAGTAGGTCAGAGTACGAGTCTAAGACCTTAGCTATTAGGCCAGAGTACCAGTCTAAGACCTTAGCTATTAGGCCAGAGTAAGAGTTAAGACCTTAAACATTAGGCCAGAGTATGAGTCCTTGGCCTTAGCTATTAGGCCAGAGTAAGAGTTAAGACCTTAGCTATTAGGCCAGAGTAAGAGTTAAGACCTTAACCAGTAGGCCAAAGTAAGAGTTAAGACCTTAACCAGTAGGCCAGAGTAAGAGTCTAAGACCTTAGCTATTAGGCCAGAGTACGAGTCTAAGACCTTAGCTATTAGGCCAGAGTAAGAGTTAAGACCTTAACCAGTAGGCCAGAGTAAGAGTTAAGACCTTAATCATTAGGCCAGAGTACGAGTCTAAAACCTTAGCTATTAGGCCAGATTAAGAGTTAAGACCTTAAACAGTAGGCCAGAGTAAGAGTTAAGACCTTAATCATTAGGCCAGAGTACGAGTCTAAAACCTTAGCTATTAGGCCAGAGTAAGAGTTAAGACCTTAACCATTAGGCCAGATTAAGAGTCTAATATCTTTGCTATTAGGCCAGAGTAAGAGTTAGAACCTTAGCTATTAGGCCAGAGTAAGAGTTAAGACCTTAACCAGTAGGCCAGAGTAAGAGTTAATACCTTAACCATTAGGCCAGAGTACGAGTCTAAGACCTTAGCTATTAGGCCAGAGTAAGAGTTAAGACCTTAACCAGTAGGCCAGAGTAAGAGTTAAGACCATAATCATTAGGCCAGAGTACGATTCTAAAACCTTAGCTATTAGGCCAGAGTAAGAGTTAAGACCTTAGCTATTAGGCCAGAGTAAGAGTTAAGACCTTAACCAGTAGGCCAGAGTACGAGTCTAAGACCTTAGCTATTAGGCCAGAGTAAGAGTTAAGACCTTAACCACTAGGCCAAAGTAAGAGTTAAGACCATAACCTGTAGGCCATAGTATGAGTCTAAGACCTTAGCTATTAGGCCAGAGTAAGAGTTAAGACCTTAGCTATTAGGCCAGAGTAAGAGTTAAGACCTTAACCAGTAGGCCAAAGTAAGTGTTAAGACCTTAACGAGTAGGCCAGAGTAAGAGTCTAAGACCTTAGCTATTAGGCCATAGTACGAGTCTAAGACCTTAGATATTAGGCCAGAGTAGGAGTTAAGACCTTAACCATTAGGCCAGAGTACCAGTCTAAGACCTTAGATATTAGGCCAGAGTAAGAGTTAAGACCTTAACCAATAGGCCAGAGTAAGAGTTAAGACCTTAACCATTAGGCCAGAGTACGAGTCTAAGACCTTAGCTATTCGGCCAGAGTAAGAGTTAAGACCTTAGCTATTAGGCCAGAGTAAGAGTTAAGACCTTAACCATTAGGCCAGAGTACGAGTCTAAGACCTTAGCTTTTTGGCCAGAGTAAGAGTTAAGACCTTAGCTATTAGGCCAGAGTAAGAGTTAAGACCTTAACCATTAGGCCAGAGTACGAGTCTAAGACCTTAGCTATTCGGCCAGAGTAAGAGTTAAGACCTTAGCTATTAGGCCAGCGTAAGAGTTAAGACCTTAGCTATTAGGCCAGAGTAAGAGTTAAGATCTTAACCAGTAGGCCAAAGTAAGAGTTAAGACCTTAACCATTAGGCCAGAGTATGAGTCTAAGACCTTAGCTATTAGGCCAGAGTAAGAGTTAAGACCTTGGCTATTAGGCCACAGTAAGAGTTAAGACCTTAGCTATTAGGCCAAAGTAAGAGTTAAGACCTTAACCAGTATTCCAGAGTAAGAGTTAAGACCTTGACCAGTAGGCCAGAGTACGAGTCTAAGACCTTAGCTTTTTGGCCAGAGTAAGAGTTAAGACCTTAGCTATTAGGCCAGAGTAAGAGTTAAGACCTTAACCATTAGGCCAGAGTACGAGTCTAAGACCTTAGCTATTCGGCCAGAGTAAGAGTTAAGACCTTAGCTATTAGGCCAGCGTAAGAGTTAAGACCTTAGCTATTAGGCCAGAGTAAGAGTTAAGACCTTAACCAGTAGGCCAAAGTAAGAGTTAAGACCTTAACCAGTAGGCCAGAGTAAGAGTCTAAGACCTTAGCTATTAGGCCAGAGTACGAGTCTAAGACCTTAGCTTTTTGGCCAGAGTAAGAGTTAAGACCTTAGCTATTAGGCCAGAGTAAGAGTTAAGACCTTAACCATTAGGCCAGAGTACGAGTCTAAGACCTTAGCTATTCGGCCAGAGTAAGAGTTAAGACCTTAGCTATTAGGCCAGCGTAAGAGTTAAGACCTTAGCTATTAGGCCAGAGTAAGAGTTAAGACCTTAACCAGTAGGCCAAAGTAAGAGTTAAGACCTTAACCAGTAGGCGAGAGTAAGAGTCTAAGACCTTAGCTATTAGGCCAGAGTACGAGTCTAAGACCTTAGCTATTAGGCCAGAGTAAGAGTTAAGACCTTAACCAGTAGGCCAGAGTAAGAGTTAAGACCTTAATCATTAGGCCAGAGTATGAGTCTAAGACCTTAGCTATTAGGCCAGAGTAAGAGTTAAGACCTTAGCTATTAGGCCAGAGTACGAGTCTCAGACCTTAGCTATTAGGCCAGAGTAAGATTTAAGACCTTAGCTATTAGGCCAGAGTAAGAGTTAAGACCTTAACCAGTAGGCCAGGGTAGGAGTTAAGACCTTAACCAGTAGGCCAAAGTAAGAGTTAAGACCTTAACCAGTATTCCAGAGTACGAGTCTAAGACCTTAGCTATTAGGCCAGAGTACGAGTTAAGACCTTAACCAGTAGGTCAGAGTATGAGTCTAAGACCTTAGCTATTAGGCCAGAGTACCAGTCTAAGTCCTTAGCTATTAGGCCAGAGTAAGAGTTAAGACCTTAAACATTAGGCCAGAGTATGAGTCTAAGACCTTATCTATTAGGCCAGAGTAAGAGTTAAGACCTTAGCTATTAGGCCATAGTAAGAGTTAAGACCTTAACCATTAGGCCAGAGTACGACTCTAAGACCTTAGCTATTCGGCCAGAGTAAGAGTTAAGACCTTAACCAGTAGGCCAGAGTAAGAGTTAAGACCTTAACCAGTAGGCCAGAGTAAGAGTTAAGACCTTAACCAGTAGGCCAGAGTAAGTCTAAGACCTTAGCTATTAGGCAGAGTAAGAGTTAAGACCTTAACCATTAGGCCAGAGTACCAGTCTAAGACCTTAGCTATTAGGCCAGAGTAAGAGTTAGGACCTTAGCTATTAGGCCAGAGTAAGAGTTAAGACCTTAACCATTAGGCCAGATTACGAGTCTAATACCTTTGCTATTAGGCCAGAGTAAGAATTAGGACCTTAGCTATTAGGCCAGAGTAAGAGTTAAGACCTTAACCAGCAGGCCAGAGTAAGAGTTAAGACCTTAACCATTAGGCCAGAGTACGAGTCTAAGCCCTTACCTATTAGGCCAGAGTAAGAGTTAAGACCTTAACCAGTAGGCCAGAGTAAGAGTAAAGACCTTAACCATTAGGCCAGAGTATGAGTCTAAGACCTTAGCTATTAGGCCAGAGTAAGAGTTAAGACCTTGGCTATTAGGCCACAGTAAGAGTTAAGACCTTAGCTATTAGGCCAAAGTAAGAGTTAAGACCTTAACCAGTATTCCAGAGTAAGAGTTAAGACCTTGACCAGTAGGCCAGAGTACGAGTCTAAGACCTTAGCTATTAGGCTAGAGTACGAGTTAAGACCTTAACCAGTAGGTCAGAGTACGAGTCTAAGACCTTAGCTATTAGGCCAGAGTACCAGTCTAAGACCTTAGCTATTAGGCCAGAGTAAGAGTTAAGACCTTAAACATTAGGCCAGAGTATGAGTCTAAGACCTTAGCTATTAGGCCAGAGTAAGAGTTAAGACCTTAGCTATTAGGCCAGAGTAACAGTTAAGACCGTAGCCATTAGGCCAGAGTACAACTCTAAGACCTTAGCTATTCGGCCAGAGTAAGAGTTAAGACCTTAGGTATTAGGCCAGCGTAAGAGTTAAGACCTTAGCTATTAGGCCAGAGTAAGAGTTAAGACCTTAACCAGTAGGCCAGAGTAAGAGTTAAGACCTTAACCAGTAGGCCAGAGTAAGAGTCTAAGACCTTAGCTATTAGGCCAGAGTAAGAGTTAAGACCTTAACCATTAGGCCAGAGTACGAGTCTAAGACCTTAGCTATTAGGCCAGAGTAAGAGTTAGGACCTTAGCTATTAAGCCAGAGTAAGAGTTAAGACCTTAACCATTAGGCCAGATTATGAGTCTAATACCTTTGCTATTAGGCCAGAGTAAGAGTTAAGACCTTAGCTATTAGGCCAGAGTAAGAGTTAAGACCTTAACCAGTAGGCCAGAGTAAGAGTTAAGTCCTTACCTATTAGGCCAGAGTAAGAGTTAAGACCTTAACCAGTAGGCCAGAGTAAGAGTTAAGACCTTAACCATTAGGCCAGAGTATGAGTCTAAGACCTTAGCTATTAGGCCAGAGTAAGAGTTAAGACCTTAACCAGTAGGCCAGAGTAAGAGTCTAAGACCTTAGCTATTAGGCCAGAGTAAGAGTTAAGACCTTAACCATTAGGCCAGAGTACCAGTCTAAGACCTTAGCTATTAGGCCAGAGTAAGAGTTAGAACCTTAGCTATTAGGCCAGAGTAAGAGTTAAGGCCTTAACCATTAGGCCAGATTACGAGTCTAATACCTTTGCTATTAGGCCAGATTAAGAGTTAAGACCTTAGCTATTAGGCCAGAGTAAGAGTTAAGACCTTAACCAGTAGGCCAGATTACGAGTCTAATACCTTTGCTATTAGGCCAGAGTAAGAATTAGGACCTTAGCTATTAGGCCAGAGTAAGAGTTAAAACCTTAACCAGCAGGCCAGAGTAAGAGTTAAGACCTTAACCATTAGGCCAGAGTACGAGTCTAAGCCCTTACCTATTAGGCCAGAGTAAGAGTTAAGACCTTAACCAGTAGGCCAGAGTAAGAGTAAAGACCTTAACCATTAGGCCAGAGTATGAGTCTAAGACCTTAGCTATTAGGCCAGAGTAAGAGTTAAGACCTTGGCTATTAGGCCACAGTAAGAGTTAAGACCTTAGCTATTAGGCCAAAGTAAGAGTTAAGACCTTAACCAGTATTCCAGAGTAAGAGTTAAGACCTTGACCAGTAGGCCAGAGTACGAGTCTAAGACCTTAGCTATTAGGCTAGAGTACGAGTTAAGACCTTAACCAGTAGGTCAGAGTACGAGTCTAAGACCTTAGCTATTAGGCCAGAGTACCAGTCTAAGACCTTAGCTATTAGGCCAGAGTAAGAGTTAAGACCTTAAACATTAGGCCAGAGTATGAGTCTAAGACCTTAGCTATTAGGCCAGAGTAAGAGTTAAGACCTTAGCTATTAGGCCAGAGTAACAGTTAAGACCGTAGCCATTAGGCCAGAGTACAACTCTAAGACCTTAGCTATTCGGCCAGAGTAAGAGTTAAGACCTTAGGTATTAGGCCAGCGTAAGAGTTAAGACCTTAGCTATTAGGCCAGAGTAAGAGTTAAGACCTTAACCAGTAGGCCAGAGTAAGAGTTAAGACCTTAACCAGTAGGCCAGAGTAAGAGTCTAAGACCTTAGCTATTAGGCCAGAGTAAGAGTTAAGACCTTAACCATTAGGCCAGAGTACGAGTCTAAGACCTTAGCTATTAGGCCAGAGTAAGAGTTAGGACCTTAGCTATTAAGCCAGAGTAAGAGTTAAGACCTTAACCATTAGGCCAGATTATGAGTCTAATACCTTTGCTATTAGGCCAGAGTAAGAGTTAAGACCTTAGCTATTAGGCCAGAGTAAGCTTTAAGACCTTAGCTATTAGGCCAGAGTAAGAGTTAAGACCTTAACCAGTAGGCCAGAGTAAGAGTTAAGACCTTAACCATTAGGCCAGAGTACGAGTCTAAGCCCTTACCTATTAGGCCAGAGTAAGAGTTAAGACCTTAACCAACAGGCCAGTGTAAGAGTTAAGACCTTAACCATTAGGCCAGAGTATGAGTCTAGGACCTTAGCTATTAGGCCAGAGTAAGAGTTAAGACCTTAGCTATTAGGCCAGAGTAAGAGTTAAGACCTTAACCAGTAGGCCAGAGTAGAAGTTAAGACCTTAACCAGTAGGCCAAAGTAAGAGTTAAGACCTTAACCAGTATTCCAGAGTAAGAGTTAAGACCTTGACCAGTAGGCCAGAGTACGAGTCTAAGACCTGAGCTATTAGGCCAGAGTACGAGTTAAGACCTTAACCAGTAGGTCAGAGTACGAGTCTAAGACCTTAGCTATTAGGCCAGAGTACCAGTCTAAGACCTTAGCTATTAGGCCAGAGTAAGAGTTAAGACCTTAAACATTAGGCCAGAGTATGAGTCCTTGGCCTTAGCTATTAGGCCAGAGTAAGAGTTAAGACCTTAGCTATTAGGCCAGAGTAAGAGTTAAGACCTTAACCAGTAGGCCAAAGTAAGAGTTAAGACCTTAACCAGTAGGCCAGAGTAAGAGTCTAAGACCTTAGCTATTAGGCCAGAGTACGAGTCTAAGACCTTAGCTATTAGGCCAGAGTAAGAGTTAAGACCTTAACCAGTAGGCCAGAGTAAGAGTTAAGACCTTAATCATTAGGCCAGAGTACGAGTCTAAAACCTTAGCTATTAGGCCAGATTAAGAGTTAAGACCTTAAACAGTAGGCCAGAGTAAGAGTTAAGACCTTAATCATTAGGCCAGAGTACGAGTCTAAAACCTTAGCTATTAGGCCAGAGTAAGAGTTAAGACCTTAACCATTAGGCCAGATTAAGAGTCTAATATCTTTGCTATTAGGCCAGAGTAAGAGTTAGAACCTTAGCTATTAGGCCAGAGTAAGAGTTAAGACCTTAACCAGTAGGCCAGAGTAAGAGTTAATACCTTAACCATTAGGCCAGAGTACGAGTCTAAGACCTTAGCTATTAGGCCAGAGTAAGAGTTAAGACCTTAACCAGTAGGCCAGAGTAAGAGTTAAGACCATAATCATTAGGCCAGAGTACGATTCTAAAACCTTAGCTATTAGGCCAGAGTAAGAGTTAAGACCTTAGCTATTAGGCCAGAGTAAGAGTTAAGACCTTAACCAGTAGGCCAGAGTACGAGTCTAAGACCTTAGCTATTAGGCCAGAGTAAGAGTTAAGACCTTAACCACTAGGCCAAAGTAAGAGTTAAGACCATAACCTGTAGGCCATAGTATGAGTCTAAGACCTTAGCTATTAGGCCAGAGTAAGAGTTAAGACCTTAGCTATTAGGCCAGAGTAAGAGTTAAGACCTTAACCAGTAGGCCAAAGTAAGTGTTAAGACCTTAACGAGTAGGCCAGAGTAAGAGTCTAAGACCTTAGCTATTAGGCCATAGTACGAGTCTAAGACCTTAGATATTAGGCCAGAGTAGGAGTTAAGACCTTAACCATTAGGCCAGAGTACCAGTCTAAGACCTTAGATATTAGGCCAGAGTAAGAGTTAAGACCTTAACCAATAGGCCAGAGTAAGAGTTAAGACCTTAACCATTAGGCCAGAGTACGAGTCTAAGACCTTAGCTATTCGGCCAGAGTAAGAGTTAAGACCTTAGCTATTAGGCCAGAGTAAGAGTTAAGACCTTAACCATTAGGCCAGAGTACGAGTCTAAGACCTTAGCTTTTTGGCCAGAGTAAGAGTTAAGACCTTAGCTATTAGGCCAGAGTAAGAGTTAAGACCTTAACCATTAGGCCAGAGTACGAGTCTAAGACCTTAGCTATTCGGCCAGAGTAAGAGTTAAGACCTTAGCTATTAGGCCAGCGTAAGAGTTAAGACCTTAGCTATTAGGCCAGAGTAAGAGTTAAGACCTTAACCAGTAGGCCAAAGTAAGAGTTAAGACCTTAACCAGTAGGCCAGAGTAAGAGTCTAAGACCTTAGCTATTAGGCCAGAGTACGAGTCTAAGACCTTAGCTATTAGGCCAGAGTAAGAGTTAAGACCTTAACCAGTAGGCCAGAGTAAGAGTTAAGACCTTAATCATTAGGCCAGAGTATGAGTCTAAGACCTTAGCTATTAGGCCAGAGTAAGAGTTAAGACCTTAGCTATTAGGCCAGAGTACGAGTCTCAGACCTTAGCTATTAGGCCAGAGTAAGATTTAATACCTTAGCTATTAGGCCAGAGTAAGAGTTAAGACCTTAACCAGTAGGCCAGGGTAGGAGTTAAGACCTTAACCAGTAGGCCAAAGTAAGAGTTAAGACCTTAACCAGTATTCCAGAGTACGAGTCTAAGACCTTAGCTATTAGGCCAGAGTACGAGTTAAGACCTTAACCAGTAGGTCAGAGTATGAGTCTAAGACCTTAGCTATTAGGCCAGAGTACCAGTCTAAGTCCTTAGCTATTAGGCCAGAGTAAGAGTTAAGACCTTAAACATTAGGCCAGAGTATGAGTCTAAGACCTTATCTATTAGGCCAGAGTAAGAGTTAAGACCTTAGCTATTAGGCCAGAGTAAGAGTTAAGACCTTAACCATTAGGCCAGAGTACGACTCTAAGACCTTAGCTATTCGGCCAGAGTAAGAGTTAAGACCTTAACCAGTAGGCCAGAGTAAGAGTTAAGACCTTAACCAGTAGGCCAGAGTAAGAGTCTAAGACCTTAGCTATTAGGCCAGAGTAAGAGTTAAGACCTTAGCTATTAGGCCAGAGTAAGAGTTAAGACCTTAACCAGTAGGCCAGAGTAAGTCTAAGACCTTAGCTATTAGGCAGAGTAAGAGTTAAGACCTTAACCATTAGGCCAGAGTACCAGTCTAAGACCTTAGCTATTAGGCCAGAGTAAGAGTTAGGACCTTAGCTATTAGGCCAGAGTAAGAGTTAAGACCTTAACCATTAGGCCAGATTACGAGTCTAATACCTTTGCTATTAGGCCAGAGTAAGAATTAGGACCTTAGCTATTAGGCCAGAGTAAGAGTTAAGACCTTAACCAGCAGGCCAGAGTAAGTGTTAAGACCTTAACCATTAGGCCAGAGTACGAGTCTAAGCCCTTACCTATTAGGCCAGAGTAAGAGTTAAGACCTTAACCAGTAGGCCAGAGTAAGAGTAAAGACCTTAACCATTAGGCCAGAGTATGAGTCTAAGACCTTAGCTATTAGGCCAGAGTAAGTGTTAAGACCTTGGCTATTAGGCCACAGTAAGAGTTAAGACCTTAGCTATTAGGCCAAAGTAAGAGTTAAGACCTTAACCAGTATTCCAGAGTAAGAGTTAAGACCTTGACCAGTAGGCCAGAGTACGAGTCTAAGACCTTAGCTATTAGGCTAGAGTACGAGTTAAGACCTTAACCAGTAGGTCAGAGTACGAGTCTAAGACCTTAGCTATTAGGCCAGAGTACCAGTCTAAGACCTTAGCTATTAGGCCAGAGTAAGAGTTAAGACCTTAAACATTAGGCCAGAGTATGAGTCTAAGACCTTAGCTATTAGGCCAGAGTAAGAGTTAAGACCTTAGCTATTAGGCCAGAGTAACAGTTAAGACCGTAGCCATTAGGCCAGAGTACAACTCTAAGACCTTAGCTATTCGGCCAGAGTAAGAGTTAAGACCTTAGGTATTAGGCCAGCGTAAGAGTTAAGACCTTAGCTATTAGGCCAGAGTAAGAGTTAAGACCTTAACCAGTAGGCCAGAGTAAGAGTTAAGACCTTAACCAGTAGGCCAGAGTAAGAGTCTAAGACCTTAGCTATTAGGCCAGAGTAAGAGTTAAGACCTTAACCATTAGGCCAGAGTACGAGTCTAAGACCTTAGCTATTAGGCCAGAGTAAGAGTTAGGACCTTAGCTATTAAGCCAGAGTAAGAGTTAAGACCTTAACCATTAGGCCAGATTATGAGTCTAATACCTTTGCTATTAGGCCAGAGTAAGAGTTAAGACCTTAGCTATTAGGCCAGAGTAAGAGTTAAGACCTTAACCAGTAGGCCAGAGTAAGAGTTAAGTCCTTACCTATTAGGCCAGAGTAAGAGTTAAGACCTTAACCAGTAGGCCAGAGTAAGAGTTAAGACCTTAACCATTAGGCCAGAGTATGAGTCTAAGACCTTAGCTATTAGGCCAGAGTAAGAGTTAAGACCTTAACCAGTAGGCCAGAGTAAGAGTCTAAGACCTTAGCTATTAGGCCAGAGTAAGAGTTAAGACCTTAACCATTAGGCCAGAGTACCAGTCTAAGACCTTAGCTATTAGGCCAGAGTAAGAGTTAGAACCTTAGCTATTAGGCCAGAGTAAGAGTTAAGGCCTTAACCATTAGGCCAGATTACGAGTCTAATACCTTTGCTATTAGGCCAGATTAAGAGTTAAGACCTTAGCTATTAGGCCAGAGTAAGAGTTAAGACCTTAACCAGTAGGCCAGAGTAAGAGTTAAGACCTTAACCATTAGGCCAGAGTACGAGTCTAAGCCCTTACCTATTAGGCCAGAGTAAGAGTTAAGACCTTAACCATTAGGCCAGAGTATGAGTCTAAGACCTTAGCTATTAGGCCAGAGTAAGAGTTAAGACCGTAACCATTAGGCCAGAGTACAACTCTAAGACCTTAGCTATTCGGCCAGAGTAAGAGTTAAGACCTTAGGTATTAGGCCAGCGTAAGAGTTAAGACCTTAGCTATTAGGCCAGAGTAAGAGTTAAGACCTTAACCAGTAGGACAGAGTAAGAGTTAAGACCTTAACCAGCAGGCCAGAGTAAGAGTCTAAGACCTTAGCTATTAGGCCAGAGTAAGAGTTAAGACCTTAACCATTAGGCCAGAGTACGAGTCTAAGACGTTAGCTATTAGGCCAGAGTAAGAGTTAGGACCTTAGCTATTAGGCCAGAGTAAGAGTTAAGACCTTAACCATTAGGCCAGATTACGAGTCTAATACCTTTGCTATTAGGCCAGAGTAAGAGTTAAGACCTTAGCTATTAGGCCAGAGTAAGAGTTAAGACCTTAACCATTAGGCCAGAGTACGAGTCTAAGCCCTTACCTAATAGGCCAGAGTAAGAGTTAAGACCTTAACCAGTAGGCCAGAGTAAGAGTTAAGACCTTAACCATTAGGCCAGAGTATGAGTCTAAGACCTTAGCTATTAGGCCAGAGTAAGAGTTAAGACCTTAACCAATAGGCCAAAGTAAGAGTTAAGACCTTAACCATTACGCCAGAGTATGAGTCTAAGACTTTAGCTATTAGGCCAGAGTAAGAGTTAAGACCTTAACCAGTAGGCCAGAGTATGAGTCTAAGACCTTAGCTATTCGGCCAGAGTAAGAGTTAAGACCTTAGGTATTAGGCCAGCGTAAGAGTTAAGACCTTAACCAGTAGGACAGAGTAAGAGTTAAGACCTTAACCATTAGGCCAGAGTACGAGTCTAAGACCTTAGCTATTAGGCCAGAGTAAGAGTTAAGACCTTAGCTATTAGGCCAGAGTATGAGTTTAAGACCTTAGCTATTAGGCCAGAGTAAGATTTAATACCTTAGCTATTGGGCCAGAGTAAGAGTTAAGACCTTAACCAGTAGGCCAGAGTAGGAGTTAAGACCTTAACCATTAGGCCAGAGTACGAGTCTAAGACCTTAGCTATTAGGCCAGAGTAAGAGTTAAGACCTTAGCTATTAGGCCAGAGTATGAGTCTAAGACCTTAGCTATTAGGCCAGAGTAAGATTTAAGACCTTAGCTATTGGGCCAGAGTAAGAGTTAAGACCTTAACCAGTAGGCCAGAGTATGAGTCTAAGACTTTAGCTATTAGGCCAGAGTAAGAGTTAAGACCTTAACCAGTAGGACAGAGTAAGAGTGAAGACCTTAACCATTAGGCCAGAGTACGAGTCTAAGACCTTAGCTATTAGGCCAGAGTAAGAGTTAAGAGCTTAGCTATTAGGCCAGAGTATGAGTCTAAGACCTTAGCTATTAGGCCAGAGTAAGAGTTAAGACCTTAGCTATTAGGCCAGAGTAAGTGTTAAGACCTTAGCTATTAGGCCAGAGTAAGAGTTAAGACCTTAGTTATTAGGCCAGAGTAAGAGTTAAGACCTTAACCAATAGGCCAGAGTAAGAGTTAAGACCTTAACGATTAGGCCAGAGTATGAGTCTAAGACTTTAGCTATTAGGCCAGAGTAAGAGTTAAGACCTTAACCAGTAGGACAGAGTAAGAGTTAAGACCTTAACCATTAGGCCATAGTACGAGTCTAAGACCTTAGCTATTAGGCCAGAGTAAGAGTTAAGACCTTAGCTATTAGGCCAGAGTATGAGTCTAAGACCTTAGCTATTAGGCCAGAGTAAGAGTTAAGACCTTAGCTATTAGGCCAGAGTAAGTGTTAAGACCTTAGCTATTAGGCCAGAGTAAGAGTTAAGACCTTAGTTATTAGGCCAGAGTAAGAGTTAAGACCTTAACCAATAGGCCAGAGTAAGAGTTAAGACCTTAACCATTAGGCCAGAGTATGAGTCTAAGACCTTAGCTATTAGGCCAGAGTAAGAGTTAAGACCTTAGCTATTAGGCCAGAGTATGAGTCTAAGACCTTAGCTATTAGGCCAGAGTAAGATTTAAGACCTTAGCTATTGGGCCAGAGTAAGAGTTAAGACCTTAACCAGTAGGCCAGAGTATGAGTCTAAGACTTTAGCTATTAGGCCAGAGTAAGAGTTAAGACCTTAACCAGTAGGACAGAGTAAGAGTTAAGACCTTAACCATTAGGCCAGAGTACGAGTCTAAGACCTTAGCTATTAGGCCAGAGTAAGAGTTAGGACCTTAGCTATTAGGCCAGAGTATGAGTCTAAGACCTTAACTATTAGGCTAGAGTAAGATTTAAGACCTTAGCTATTGGGCCAGAGTAAGAGTTAAGACCTTAACCAGTAGGCCAGAGTAGGAGTTAAGACCTTAACCAGTAGGCCAAAGTAAGAGTTAAGACCTTAACCAGTATTCCAGAGTAAGAGTTAAGACCTTGACCAGTAGGCCAGAGTACGAGTCTAAGACCTTAGCTATTAGGCCAGATTACGAGTTAAGACCTTAACCAGTAGGTCAGAGTACGAGTCTAAGACCTTAGCTATTTGGCCAGAGTACCAGTCTAAGACCTTAGCTATTAGGCCAGAGTAAGAGTTAAGACCTTAAACATTAGGCCAGAGTATGAGTCTAAGACCTTAGCTATTAGGCCAGTGTAAGAGTTAAGACCTTAGCTATTAGGCCAGAGTAAGAGTTAAGACCTTAACCAATAGGCCAGAGTAAGAGTTAAGACCTTAACCATTAGGCCAGAGTACTAGTCTAAGACCTTAGCTCTTAGGCCAGAGTAAGAGTGAAGACCTTAACCAATAGGCAAGAGTAAGAGTTAAGACGTTAACCATTAGGCCAGAGTACGAGTCTAAGACCTTAGCTATTAGGCCAGAGTAGGAGTTAAGACCTTAACCAGTAGGCCAGAGTAAGAGTTAAGACCTTAACCAATAGGCCAGAGTACGAGTCTAAGACATTAGCTATTAGGCCAGAATAAGAGTTAAGACCTTATCTATTAGGCCAGAGTAAGAGTTAAGACCTTGGCTATTAGGCCAGAGTAAGAGTTAAGAACTTAGTTATTAGGCCAGAGTAAGAGTTAAGACCTTAACCAATAGGCCAGAGTAAGAGTTAAGACTTTAACCATTAGGCCAGAGTACGAGTCTAAGACCATAGCTATTAGGCCAGAGTAAGAGTTAAGACTTTAACCAGTAGGCCAGAGTGAGAGTTAGGACCTTAACCATTAGGCCAGAGTACGAGTCTGAGACATTAGCTATTAGGCCAGAATAAGAGTTAAGACCTTAACCAGTCGGCCAGAGTAAGAGTTAAGACCTTAACCATTAGGCCAGAGTACGAGTCTAAGACCTTAGCTATTAGGCCAGAGTAAGAGTTAGGACCTTAGCTATTAGGCCAGAGTAAGAGTTAAGACCTTAACCATTAGGCCAGATTAATAGTCTAATACCTTTGCTATTAGGCCAGAGTAAGAGTTAAGACCTTAGCTATTAGGCCAGAGTAAGAGTTAAGACCTTAACCAGTAGGCCAGAGTAAGAGTTAAGACCTTAACCATTAGGCCAGAGTATGAGTCTAAGCCCTTACCTATTATGCCAGAGTAAGAGTTAAGACCTTAACCAGTAGGCCAGAGTAAGAGTTAAGACCTTAACCATTAGGCCAGAGTATGAGTCTAAGACCTTAGCTATTAGGCAAGAGTAAGAGTTAAGACCTTAGCTATTAGGCCAGAGTAAGAGTTAAGACCTTAACCAATAGGCCAGAGTAAGAGTTAAGACCTTAACCATTAGGCCAGAGTACTAGTCTAAGACCTTAGCTATTAGGCCAGAGTAAGAGTGAAGACCTTAACCAATAGGCCAGAGTAAGAGTTAAGACGTTAACCATTAGGCCAGAGTACGAGTCTAAGACCTTAGCTATTAGGCCAGAGTAGGAGTTAAGACCTTAACCAGTAGGCCAGAGTTAGAGTTAAGACCTTAACCATTAGGCCAGAGTACGAGTCTAAGACATTAGCTATTAGGCCAGAATAAGAGTTAAGACCTTAACCAGTAGGCCAGAGTAAGAGTTAAGACCTTAACCATTAGGCCAGAGTACGAGTCTAAGACCTCAGCTATTAGGCCAGAGTAAGAGTTAGGACCTTAGCTATTAGGCCAGAGTAACAGTTAAGACCTTAACCATTAGGCCAGATTACGAGTCTAATACCTTTGCTATTAGGCCAGAGTAAGAGTTAAGACCTTAGCTATTAGGCCAGAGTAAGTGTTAAGACCTTAACCAGTAGGCCAGAGTAAGAGTTAAGACCTTAACCATTAGGCCAGAGTATGAGTCTAAGACCTTAGCTATTAGGCCAGAGTAAGAGTTAAGACCTTAGCTATTAGGCCAGAGTAAGTGTTAAGACCTTAGCTATTAGGCCAGAGTAAGAGTTAAGACCTTAGATATTAGGCCAGAGTAAGAGTTAAGACCTTAACCAATAGGCCAGAGTAAGAGTTAAGACCTTAACCATTAGGCCAGAGTACGAGTCTAACACCTTAGCTATTCGGCCAGAGTAAGAGTTAAGACCTTAGCTATTAGGCCAGCGTAAGAGTTAAGACCTTAGCTATTAGGCCAGAGTAAGAGTTAAGAACTTAACCAGTAGGCCAGAGTAAGAGTTAAGACCTTAACCAGTAGGCCAGAGTAAGAGTCTAAGACCTTAGCTATTAGGCCAGAGTAAGAGTTAAGACTTTAACCAGTAGGCCAGAGTAAGAGTTAAGACCTTAACCATTAGGCCAGAGTACGAGTCTGAGACATTAGCTATTAGGCCAGAATAAGAGTTAAGACCTTAACCAGTATTCCAGAGTAAGAGTTAAGACCTTGACCAGTAGGTCAGAGTACGAGTCTAAGACCTTAGCTATTAGGCCAGATTACGAGTTAAGACCTTATCTATTAGGCCAGAGTAAGAGTTAAGACCTTAGCTATTAGGCCAGAGTAAGAGTTAAGACCTTAACCAATAGGCCAGAGTAAGAGTTAAGACCTTAACCTGTAGGCCATAGTACGAGTCTAAGACCTTAGCTATTAGGCAAGAGTAAGAGTTAAGACCTTAACTATTAGGCCAGAGTAAGAGTTAAGACCTTAACTATTAGGCCAAATTACGAGTCTAAGACCTTTGCTATTAGGCCAGAGTAAGAGTTAAGACCTTAACCAGTAGGCCAGAGTAAGAGTTAAGACCTTAACCATTAGGCCAGAATACGCGTCTAAGCCCTTAGCTATTAGGCCAGAGTAAGAGTTAAGACCTTAACCAGTAGGCCAGAGTAAGAGTTAAGACCTTAACCATTAGGCCAGAGTACGAGTCTAAGACCTTAGCTATTAGGCCAGAGTAAGAGTTAAGACCTTATCTATTAGGCCAGAGTAAGAGTTAAGACCTTAGCTATTAGGCCAGAGTAAGAGTTAAGACCTTAACCAATAGGCCAGAGTAAGAGTTAAGACCTTAACCATTAGGCCAGAATACGCGTCTAAGCCCTTAGCTATTAGGCCAGAGTAAGAGTTAAGACCTTAACCAGTAGGCCAGAGTAAGAGTTAAGACCTTAACCATTAGGCCAGAGTACGAGTCTGAGACATTAGCTATTAGGCCAGAATAAGAGTTAAGACCTTAACCAGTCGGCCAGAGTAAGAGTTAAGACCTTAACCATTAGGCCAGAGTAAGAGTTAAGACCTTAGCTATTAGGCCAGAGTAAGAGTTAAGAACTTAGTTATTAGGCCAGAGTAAGAGTTAAGACCTTAACCAATAGGCCAGAGTAAGAGTTAAGACCTTAACCATTAGGCCAGAGTACGAGTCTAAGACCTTAGCTATTAGGCCAGAGTAAGAGTTAAGACTTTAACCAGTAGGCCAGAGTAAGAGTTAAGACCTTAACCATTAGGCCAGAGTACGAGTCTGAGACATTAGCTATTAGGCCAGAATAAGAGTTAAGACCTTAACCAGTCGGCCAGAGTAAGAGTTAAGACCTTAACCATTAGGCCAGAGTACGAGTCTAAGACCTTAGCTATTAGGCCAGAGTAAGAGTTAGGACCTTAGCTATTAGGCCAGAATAAGAGTTAAGACCTTAACCATTAGGCCAGATTAATAGTCTAATACCTTTGCTATTAGGCCAGAGTAAGAGTTAAGACCTTAGCTATTAGGCCAGAGTAAGAGTTAAGACCTTAACCAGTAGGCCAGAGTAAGAGTTAAGACCTTAACCATTAGGCCAGAGTATGAGTCTAAGCCCTTACCTATTATGCCAGAGTAAGAGTTAAGACCTTAACCAGTAGGCCAGAGTAAGAGTTAAGAACTTAACCATTAGGCCAGAGTATGAGTCTAAGACCTTAGATATTAGGCCAGAGTAAGAGTTAAGACCTTAGCTATTAGGCCAGAGTAAGTGTTAAGACCTTAGCTATTAGGCCAGAGTAAGAGTTAAGACCTTAACCAATAGGCCAGAGTAAGAGTTAAGACCTTAACCATTAGGCCAGAGTATGAGTCTAAGACTTTAGCTATTAGGCCAGAGTAAGAGTTAAGACCTTAACCAGTAGGACAGAGTAAGAGTTAAGACCTTAACCATTAGGCCAGAGTACGAGTCTAAGACCTTAGCTATTAGGCCAGAGTAAGAGTTAAGACCTTAGCTATTAGGCCAGAGTATGAGTCTAAGACCTTAGCTATTAGGCAAGAGTAAGATTTAAGACCTTAGCTATTGGGCCAGTGTAAGAGTTAAGACCTTAACCAGTAGGCCAGAGTATGAGTCTAAGACTTTAGCTATTAGGCCAGAGTAAGAGTTAAGACCTTAACCAGTAGGACAGAGTAAGAGTTAAGACCTTAACCATTAGGCCAGAGTACGAGTCTAAGACCTTAGCTATTAGGCCAGAGTAAGAGTTAAGACCTTAGCTATTAGGCCAGAGTATGAGTCTAAGACCTTAGCTATTAGGCCAGAGTAAGATTTAATACCTTAGCTATTGGGCCAGAGTAAGAGTTAAGACCTTAACCAGTAGGCCAGAGTAGGAGTTAAGACCTTAACCATTAGGCCAGAGTACGAGTCTAAGACCTTAGCTATTAGGCCAGAGTAAGAGTTAAGACCTTAGCTATTAGGCCAGAGTATGAGTCTAAGACCTTAGCTATTAGGCCAGAGTAAGATTTAAGACCTTAGCTATTGGGCCAGAGTAAGAGTTAAGACCTTAACCAGTAGGCCAGAGTATGAGTCTAAGACTTTAGCTATTAGGCCAGAGTAAGAGTTAAGACCTTAACCAGTAGGACAGAGTAAGAGTGAAGACCTTAACCATTAGGCCAGAGTACGAGTCTAAGACCTTAGCTATTAGGCCAGAGTAAGAGTTAAGACCTTAGCTATTAGGCCAGAGTATGAGTCTAAGACCTTAGCTATTAGGCCAGAGTAAGAGTTAAGACCTTAGCTATTAGGCCAGAGTAAGTGTTAAGACCTTAGCTATTAGGCCAGAGTAAGAGTTAAGACCTTAGTTATTAGGCCAGAGTAAGAGTTAAGACCTTAACCAATAGGCCAGAGTAAGAGTTAAGACCTTAACCATTAGACCAGAGTATGAGTCTAAGACTTTAGCTATTAGGCCAGAGTAAGAGTTAAGACCTTAACCAGTAGGACAGAGTAAGAGTTAAGACCTTAACCATTAGGCCATAGTACGAGTCTAAGACCTTAGCTATTAGGCCAGAGTAAGAGTTAAGACCTTAGCTATTAGGCCAGAGTATGAGTCTAAGACCTTAGCTATTAGGCCAGAGTAAGAGTTAAGACCTTAGCTATTAGGCCAGAGTAAGAGTTAAGAACTTAGTTATTAGGCCAGAGTAAGAGTTAAGACCTTAACCAATAGGCCAGAGTAAGAGTTAAGACCTTAACCATTAGGCCAGAGTACTAGTCTAAGACCTTAGCTATTAGGCCAGAGTAAGAGTGAAGACCTTAACCAATAGGCCAGAGTAAGAGTTAAGACGTTAACCATTAGGCCAGAGTACGAGTCTAAGACCTTAGCTATTAGGCCAGAGTAGGAGTTAAGACCTTAACCAGTAGGCCAGAGTTAGAGTTAAGACCTTAACCATTAGGCCAGAGTACGAGTCTAAGACATTAGCTATTAGGCCAGAATAAGAGTTAAGACCTTAACCAGTAGGCCAGAGTAAGAGTTAAGACCTTAACCATTAGGCCAGAGTACGAGTCTAAGACCTCAGCTATTAGGCCAGAGTAAGAGTTAGGACCTTAGCTATTAGGCCAGAGTAACAGTTAAGACCTTAACCATTAGGCCAGATTACGAGTCTAATACCTTTGCTATTAGGCCAGAGTAAGAGTTAAGACCTTAGCTATTAGGCCAGAGTAAGAGTTAAGACCTTAACCAGTAGGCCAGAGTAAGAGTTAAGACCTTAACCATTAGGCCAGAGTATGAGTCTAAGACCTTAGCTATTAGGCCAGAGTAAGAGTTAAGACCTTAGCTATTAGGCCAGAGTAAGTGTTAAGACCTTAGCTATTAGGCCAGAGTAAGAGTTAAGACCTTAGATATTAGGCCAGAGTAAGAGTTAAGACCTTAACCAATAGGCCAGAGTAAGAGTTAAGACCTTAACCATTAGGCCAGAGTACGAGTCTAACACCTTAGCTATTCGGCCAGAGTAAGAGTTAAGACCTTAGCTATTAGGCCAGCGTAAGAGTTAAGACCTTAGCTATTAGGCCAGAGTAAGAGTTAAGAACTTAACCAGTAGGCCAGAGTAAGAGTTAAGACCTTAACCAGTAGGCCAGAGTAAGAGTCTAAGACCTTAGCTATTAGGCCAGAGTAAGAGTTAAGACTTTAACCAGTAGGCCAGAGTAAGAGTTAAGACCTTAACCATTAGGCCAGAGTACGAGTCTGAGACATTAGCTATTAGGCCAGAATAAGAGTTAAGACCTTAACCAGTATTCCAGAGTAAGAGTTAAGACCTTGACCAGTAGGTCAGAGTACGAGTCTAAGACCTTAGCTATTAGGCCAGATTACGAGTTAAGACCTTATCTATTAGGCCAGAGTAAGAGTTAAGACCTTAGCTATTAGGCCAGAGTAAGAGTTAAGACCTTAACCAATAGGCCAGAGTAAGAGTTAAGACCTTAACCTGTAGGCCATAGTACGAGTCTAAGACCTTAGCTATTAGGCAAGAGTAAGAGTTAAGACCTTAACTATTAGGCCAGAGTAAGAGTTAAGACCTTAACTATTAGGCCAAATTACGAGTCTAAGACCTTTGCTATTAGGCCAGAGTAAGAGTTAAGACCTTAACCAGTAGGCCAGAGTAAGAGTTAAGACCTTAACCATTAGGCCAGAATACGCGTCTAAGCCCTTAGCTATTAGGCCAGAGTAAGAGTTAAGACCTTAACCAGTAGGCCAGAGTAAGAGTTAAGACCTTAACCATTAGGCCAGAGTACGAGTCTAAGACCTTAGCTATTAGGCCAGAGTAAGAGTTAAGACCTTATCTATTAGGCCAGAGTAAGAGTTAAGACCTTAGCTATTAGGCCAGAGTAAGAGTTAAGACCTTAACCAATAGGCCAGAGTAAGAGTTAAGACCTTAACCATTAGGCCAGAATACGCGTCTAAGCCCTTAGCTATTAGGCCAGAGTAAGAGTTAAGACCTTAACCAGTAGGCCAGAGTAAGAGTTAAGACCTTAACCATTAGGCCAGAGTACGAGTCTGAGACATTAGCTATTAGGCCAGAATAAGAGTTAAGACCTTAACCAGTCGGCCAGAGTAAGAGTTAAGACCTTAACCATTAGGCCAGAGTAAGAGTTAAGACCTTAGCTATTAGGCCAGAGTAAGAGTTAAGAACTTAGTTATTAGGCCAGAGTAAGAGTTAAGACCTTAACCAATAGGCCAGAGTAAGAGTTAAGACCTTAACCATTAGGCCAGAGTACGAGTCTAAGACCTTAGCTATTAGGCCAGAGTAAGAGTTAAGACTTTAACCAGTAGGCCAGAGTAAGAGTTAAGACCTTAACCATTAGGCCAGAGTACGAGTCTGAGACATTAGCTATTAGGCCAGAATAAGAGTTAAGACCTTAACCAGTCGGCCAGAGTAAGAGTTAAGACCTTAACCATTAGGCCAGAGTACGAGTCTAAGACCTTAGCTATTAGGCCAGAGTAAGAGTTAGGACCTTAGCTATTAGGCCAGAATAAGAGTTATGACCTTAACCATTAGGCCAGATTAATAGTCTAATACCTTTGCTATTAGGCCAGAGTAAGAGTTAAGACCTTAGCTATTAGGCCAGAGTAAGAGTTAAGACCTTAACCAGTAGGCCAGAGTAAGAGTTAAGACCTTAACCATTAGGCCAGAGTATGAGTCTAAGCCCTTACCTATTATGCCAGAGTAAGAGTTAAGACCTTAACCAGTAGGCCAGAGTAAGAGTTAAGAACTTAACCATTAGGCCAGAGTATGAGTCTAAGACCTTAGATATTAGGCCAGAGTAAGAGTTAAGACCTTAGCTATTAGGCCAGAGTAAGTGTTAAGACCTTAGCTATTAGGCCAGAGTAAGAGTTAAGACCTTAACCAATAGGCCAGAGTAAGAGTTAAGACCTTAACCATTAGGCCAGAGTATGAGTCTAAGACTTTAGCTATTAGGCCAGAGTAAGAGTTAAGACCTTAACCAGTAGGACAGAGTAAGAGTTAAGACCTTAACCATTAGGCCAGAGTACGAGTCTAAGACCTTAGCTATTAGGCCAGAGTAAGAGTTAAGACCTTAGCTATTAGGCCAGAGTATGAGTCTAAGACCTTAGCTATTAGGCCAGAGTAAGATTTAAGACCTTAGCTATTGGGCCAGTGTAAGAGTTAAGACCTTAACCAGTAGGCCAGAGTATGAGTCTAAGACTTTAGCTATTAGGCCAGAGTAAGAGTTAAGACCTTAACCAGTAGGACAGAGTAAGAGTTAAGACCTTAACCATTAGGCCAGAGTACGAGTCTAAGACCTTAGCTATTAGGCCAGAGTAAGAGTTAAGACCTTAGCTATTAGGCCAGAGTATGAGTCTAAGACCTTAGCTATTAGGCCAGAGTAAGATTTAATACCTTAGCTATTGGGCCAGAGTAAGAGTTAAGACCTTAACCAGTAGGCCAGAGTAGGAGTTAAGACCTTAACCATTAGGCCAGAGTACGAGTCTAAGACCTTAGCTATTAGGCCAGAGTAAGAGTTAAGACCTTAGCTATTAGGCCAGAGTATGAGTCTAAGACCTTAGCTATTAGGCCAGAGTAAGATTTAAGACCTTAGCTATTGGGCCAGAGTAAGAGTTAAGACCTTAACCAGTAGGCCAGAGTATGAGTCTAAGACTTTAGCTATTAGGCCAGAGTAAGAGTTAAGACCTTAACCAGTAGGACAGAGTAAGAGTGAAGACCTTAACCATTAGGCCAGAGTACGAGTCTAAGACCTTAGCTATTAGGCCAGAGTAAGAGTTAAGACCTTAGCTATTAGGCCAGAGTATGAGTCTAAGACCTTAGCTATTAGGCCAGAGTAAGAGTTAAGACCTTAGCTATTAGGCCAGAGTAAGTGTTAAGACCTTAGCTATTAGGCCAGAGTAAGAGTTAAGACCTTAGTTATTAGGCCAGAGTAAGAGTTAAGACCTTAACCAATAGGCCAGAGTAAGAGTTAAGACCTTAACCATTAGACCAGAGTATGAGTCTAAGACTTTAGCTATTAGGCCAGAGTAAGAGTTAAGACCTTAACCAGTAGGACAGAGTAAGAGTTAAGACCTTAACCATTAGGCCATAGTACGAGTCTAAGACCTTAGCTATTAGGCCAGAGTAAGAGTTAAGACCTTAGCTATTAGGCCAGAGTATGAGTCTAAGACCTTAGCTATTAGGCCAGAGTAAGAGTTAAGACCTTAGCTATTAGGCCAGAGTAAGTGTTAAGACCTTAGCTATTAGGCCAGAGTAAGAGTTAAGACCTTAGTTATTAGGCCAGAGTAAGAGTTAAGACCTTAACCAATAGGCCAGAGTAAGAGTTAAGACCTTAACCATTAGGCCAGAGTATGAGTCTAAGACCTTAGCTATTAGGCCAGAGTAAGAGTTAAGACCTTAGCTATTAGGCCAGAGTATGAGTCTAAGACCTTAGCTATTACGCCAGAGTAAGATTTAAGACCTTAGCTATTGGGCCAGAGTAAGAGTTAAGACCTTAACCATTAGGCCAGAGTAAGAGTTAAGAACTTAGTTATTAGGCCAGAGTAAGAGTTAAGACCTTAACCAATAGGCCAGAGTAAGAGTTAAGACCTTAACCATTAGTCCAGAGTACTAGTCTAAGACCTTAGCTATTAGGCCAGAGTAAGAGTGAAGACCTTAACCAATAGGCCAGAGTAAGAGTTAAGACGTTAACCATTAGGCCAGAGTACGAGTCTAAGACCTTAGCTATTAGGCCAGAGTAGGAGTTAAGACCTTAACCAGTAGGCCAGAGTTAGAGTTAAGACCTTAACCATTAGGCCAGAGTACGAGTCTAAGACATTAGCTATTAGGCCAGAATAAGAGTTAAGACCTTAACCAGTAGGCCAGAGTAAGAGTTAAGACCTTAACCATTAGGCCAGAGTACGAGTCTAAGACCTCAGCTATTAGGCCAGAGTAAGAGTTAGGACCTTAGCTATTAGGCCAGAGTAACAGTTAAGACCTTAACCATTAGGCCAGATTACGAGTCTAATACCTTTGCTATTAGGCCAGAGTAAGAGTTAAGACCTTAGCTATTAGGCCAGAGTAAGAGTTAAGACCTTAACCAGTAGGCCAGAGTAAGAGTTAAGACCTTAACCATTAGGCCAGAGTATGAGTCTAAGACCTTAGCTATTAGGCCAGAGTAAGAGTTAAGACCTTAGCTATTAGGCCAGAGTAAGTGTTAAGACCTTAGCTATTAGGCCAGAGTAAGAGTTAAGACCTTAGATATTAGGCCAGAGTAAGAGTTAAGACCTTAACCAATAGGCCAGAGTAAGAGTTAAGACCTTAACCATTAGGCCAGAGTACGAGTCTAACACCTTAGCTATTCGGCCAGAGTAAGAGTTAAGACCTTAGCTATTAGGCCAGCGTAAGAGTTAAGACCTTAGCTATTAGGCCAGAGTAAGAGTTAAGAACTTAACCAGTAGGCCAGAGTAAGAGTTAAGACCTTAACCAGTAGGCCAGAGTAAGAGTCTAAGACCTTAGCTATTAGGCCAGAGTAAGAGTTAAGACTTTAACCAGTAGGCCAGAGTAAGAGTTAAGACCTTAACCATTAGGCCAGAGTACGAGTCTGAGACATTAGCTATTAGGCCAGAATAAGAGTTAAGACCTTAACCAGTATTCCAGAGTAAGAGTTAAGACCTTGACCAGTAGGTCAGAGTACGAGTCTAAGACCTTAGCTATTAGGCCAGATTACGAGTTAAGACCTTATCTATTAGGCCAGAGTAAGAGTTAAGACCTTAGCTATTAGGCCAGAGTAAGAGTTAAGACCTTAACCAATAGGCCAGAGTAAGAGTTAAGACCTTAACCTGTAGGCCATAGTACGAGTCTAAGACCTTAGCTATTAGGCAAGAGTAAGAGTTAAGACCTTAACTATTAGGCCAGAGTAAGAGTTAAGACCTTAACTATTAGGCCAAATTACGAGTCTAAGACCTTTGCTATTAGGCCAGAGTAAGAGTTAAGACCTTAACCAGTAGGCCAGAGTAAGAGTTAAGACCTTAACCATTAGGCCAGAATACGCGTCTAAGCCCTTAGCTATTAGGCCAGAGTAAGAGTTAAGACCTTAACCAGTAGGCCAGAGTAAGAGTTAAGACCTTAACCATTAGGCCAGAGTACGAGTCTAAGACCTTAGCTATTAGGCCAGAGTAAGAGTTAAGACCTTATCTATTAGGCCAGAGTAAGAGTTAAGACCTTAGCTATTAGGCCAGAGTAAGAGTTAAGACCTTAACCAATAGGCCAGAGTAAGAGTTAAGACCTTAACCATTAGGCCAGAATACGCGTCTAAGCCCTTAGCTATTAGGCCAGAGTAAGAGTTAAGACCTTAACCAGTAGGCCAGAGTAAGAGTTAAGACCTTAACCATTAGGCCAGAGTACGAGTCTGAGACATTAGCTATTAGGCCAGAATAAGAGTTAAGACCTTAACCAGTCGGCCAGAGTAAGAGTTAAGACCTTAACCATTAGGCCAGAGTAAGAGTTAAGACCTTAGCTATTAGGCCAGAGTAAGAGTTAAGAACTTAGTTATTAGGCCAGAGTAAGAGTTAAGACCTTAACCAATAGGCCAGAGTAAGAGTTAAGACCTTAACCATTAGGCCAGAGTACGAGTCTAAGACCTTAGCTATTAGGCCAGAGTAAGAGTTAAGACTTTAACCAGTAGGCCAGAGTAAGAGTTAAGACCTTAACCATTAGGCCAGAGTACGAGTCTGAGACATTAGCTATTAGGCCAGAATAAGAGTTAAGACCTTAACCAGTCGGCCAGAGTAAGAGTTAAGACCTTAACCATTAGGCCAGAGTACGAGTCTAAGACCTTAGCTATTAGGCCAGAGTAAGAGTTAGGACCTTAGCTATTAGGCCAGAATAAGAGTTATGACCTTAACCATTAGGCCAGATTAATAGTCTAATACCTTTGCTATTAGGCCAGAGTAAGAGTTAAGACCTTAGCTATTAGGCCAGAGTAAGAGTTAAGACCTTAACCAGTAGGCCAGAGTAAGAGTTAAGACCTTAACCATTAGGCCAGAGTATGAGTCTAAGCCCTTACCTATTATGCCAGAGTAAGAGTTAAGACCTTAACCAGTAGGCCAGAGTAAGAGTTAAGAACTTAACCATTAGGCCAGAGTATGAGTCTAAGACCTTAGATATTAGGCCAGAGTAAGAGTTAAGACCTTAGCTATTAGGCCAGAGTAAGTGTTAAGACCTTAGCTATTAGGCCAGAGTAAGAGTTAAGACCTTAACCAATAGGCCAGAGTAAGAGTTAAGACCTTAACCATTAGGCCAGAGTATGAGTCTAAGACTTTAGCTATTAGGCCAGAGTAAGAGTTAAGACCTTAACCAGTAGGACAGAGTAAGAGTTAAGACCTTAACCATTAGGCCAGAGTACGAGTCTAAGACCTTAGCTATTAGGCCAGAGTAAGAGTTAAGACCTTAGCTATTAGGCCAGAGTATGAGTCTAAGACCTTAGCTATTAGGCCAGAGTAAGATTTAAGACCTTAGCTATTGGGCCAGTGTAAGAGTTAAGACCTTAACCAGTAGGCCAGAGTATGAGTCTAAGACTTTAGCTATTAGGCCAGAGTAAGAGTTAAGACCTTAACCAGTAGGACAGAGTAAGAGTTAAGACCTTAACCATTAGGCCAGAGTACGAGTCTAAGACCTTAGCTATTAGGCCAGAGTAAGAGTTAAGACCTTAGCTATTAGGCCAGAGTATGAGTCTAAGACCTTAGCTATTAGGCCAGAGTAAGATTTAATACCTTAGCTATTGGGCCAGAGTAAGAGTTAAGACCTTAACCAGTAGGCCAGAGTAGGAGTTAAGACCTTAACCATTAGGCCAGAGTACGAGTCTAAGACCTTAGCTATTAGGCCAGAGTAAGAGTTAAGACCTTAGCTATTAGGCCAGAGTATGAGTCTAAGACCTTAGCTATTAGGCCAGAGTAAGATTTAAGACCTTAGCTATTGGGCCAGAGTAAGAGTTAAGACCTTAACCAGTAGGCCAGAGTATGAGTCTAAGACTTTAGCTATTAGGCCAGAGTAAGAGTTAAGACCTTAACCAGTAGGACAGAGTAAGAGTGAAGACCTTAACCATTAGGCCAGAGTACGAGTCTAAGACCTTAGCTATTAGGCCAGAGTAAGAGTTAAGACCTTAGCTATTAGGCCAGAGTATGAGTCTAAGACCTTAGCTATTAGGCCAGAGTAAGAGTTAAGACCTTAGCTATTAGGCCAGAGTAAGTGTTAAGACCTTAGCTATTAGGCCAGAGTAAGAGTTAAGACCTTAGTTATTAGGCCAGAGTAAGAGTTAAGACCTTAACCAATAGGCCAGAGTAAGAGTTAAGACCTTAACCATTAGACCAGAGTATGAGTCTAAGACTTTAGCTATTAGGCCAGAGTAAGAGTTAAGACCTTAACCAGTAGGACAGAGTAAGAGTTAAGACCTTAACCATTAGGCCATAGTACGAGTCTAAGACCTTAGCTATTAGGCCAGAGTAAGAGTTAAGACCTTAGCTATTAGGCCAGAGTATGAGTCTAAGACCTTAGCTATTAGGCCAGAGTAAGAGTTAAGACCTTAGCTATTAGGCCAGAGTAAGTGTTAAGACCTTAGCTATTAGGCCAGAGTAAGAGTTAAGACCTTAGTTATTAGGCCAGAGTAAGAGTTAAGACCTTAACCAATAGGCCAGAGTAAGAGTTAAGACCTTAACCATTAGGCCAGAGTATGAGTCTAAGACCTTAGCTATTAGGCCAGAGTAAGAGTTAAGACCTTAGCTATTAGGCCAGAGTATGAGTCTAAGACCTTAGCTATTACGCCAGAGTAAGATTTAAGACCTTAGCTATTGGGCCAGAGTAAGAGTTAAGACCTTAACCAGTAGGCCAGAGTATGAGTCTAAGACTTTAGCTATTATGCCAGAGTAAGAGTTAAGACCTTAACCAGTAGGACAGAGTAAGAGTTAAGACCTTAACCATTAGGCCAGAGTACGAGTCTAAGACCTTAGCTATTAGGCCAGAGTAAGAGTTAAGACCTTAGCTATTAGGCCAGAGTATGAGTCTAAGACCTTAACTATTAGGCTAGAGTAAGATTTAAGACCTTAGCTATTGGGCCAGAGTAAGAGTTAAGACCTTAACCAGTAGGCCAGAGTAGGAGTTAAGACCTTAACCAGTAGGCCAAAGTAAGAGTTAAGACCTTAACCAGTATTCCAGAGTAAGAGTTAAGACCTTGACCAGTAGGCCAGAGTACGAGTCTAAGACCTTAGCTATTAGGCCAGATTACGAGTTAAGACCTTAACCAGTAGGTCAGAGTACGAGTCTAAGACCTTAGCTATTAGGCCAGAGTACCAGTCTAAGACCTTAGCTATTAGGCCAGAGTAAGAGTTAAGACCTTAAACATTAGGCCAGAGTATGAGTCTAAGACCTTAGCTATTAGGCCAGTGTAAGAGTTAAGACCTTAGCTATTAGGCCAGAGTAAGAGTTAAGACCTTAGTTATTAGGCCAGAGTAAGAGTTAAGACCTTAACCAATAGGCCAGAGTAAGAGTTAAGACCTTAACCATTAGGCCAGAGTACTAGTCTAAGACCTTAGCTCTTAGGCCAGAGTAAGAGTGAAGACCTTAACCAATAGGCCAGAGTAAGAGTTAAGACGTTAACCATTAGGCCAGAGTACGAGTCTAAGACCTTAGCTATTAGGCCAGAGTAGGAGTTAAGACCTTAACCAGTAGGCCAGAGTAAGAGTTAAGACCTTAACCATTAGGCCAGAGTACGAGTCTAAGACATTAGCTATTAGGCCAGAATAAGAGTTAAGACCTTATCTATTAGGCCAGAGTAAGAGTTAAGACCTTGGCTATTAGGCCAGAGTAAGAGTTAAGAACTTAGTTATTAGGCCAGAGTAAGAGTTAAGACCTTAACCAATAGGCCAGAGTATGAGTTAAGACTTTAACCATTAGGCCAGAGTACGAGTCTAAGACCATAGCTATTAGGCCAGAGTAAGAGTTAAGACTTTAACCAGTAGGCCAGAGTGAGAGTTAAGACCTTAACCATTAGGCCAGAGTACGAGTCTGAGACATTAGCTATTAGGCCAGAATAAGAGTTAAGACCTTAACCAGTCGGCCAGAGTAAGAGTTAAGACCTTAACCATTAGGCCAGAGTATGAGTCTAAGACCTTAGCTATTAGGCCAGAGTAAGAGCTAGGACCTTAGCTATTAGGCCAGAGTAAGAGTTAAGACCTTAACCATTAGGCCAGAATAATAGTCTAATACCTTTGCTATTAGGCCAGAGTAAGAGTTAAGACCTTAGCTATTAGGCCAGAGTAAGAGTTAAGACCTTAACCAGTAGGCCAGAGTAAGAGTTAAGACCTTAACCATTAGGCCAGAGTATGAGTCTAAGCCCTTACCTATTATGCCAGAGTAAGAGTTAAGACCTTAACCAGTAGGCCAGAGTAAGAGTTAAGACCTTAACCATTAGGCCAGAGTATGAGTCTAAGACCTTAGCTATTAGGCCAGAGTAAGAGTTAAGACCTTAGCTATTAGGCCAGAGTAAGAGTTAAGACCTTAACCAATAGGCCAGAGTAACAGTTAAGACCTTAACCATTAGGCCAGAGTATGAGTCTAAGACTTTAGCTATTAGGCCAGAGTAAGAGTTAAAACCTTAACCAGTAGGACAGAGTAAGAGTTAAGACCTTAACCATTAGACCAGAGTACGAGTCTAAGACCTTAGCTATTAGGCCAGAGTAAGAGTTAAGACCTTAGCTATTAGGCCAGAGTATGAGTCTAAGACCTTAGCTATTAGGCCAGAGTAAGATTTAAGACCTTAGCTATTGGGCCAGAGTAAGAGTTAAGACCTTAACCAGTAGGCCAGAGTATGAGTCTAAGACTTTAGCTATTAGGCCAGAGTAAGAGTTAAGACCTTAACCAGTAGGACAGAGTAAGAGTTAAGACCTTAACCATTAGGCCAGAGTACGAGTCTAAGACCTTAGCTATTAGGCCAGAGTAAGAGTTAAGACCTTAGCTATTAGGCCAGAGTATGAGTCTAAGACCTTAGCTATTAGGCCAGAGTAATATTTAATACCTTAGCTATTGGGCCAGAGTAAGAGTTAAGACCTTAACCAGTAGGCCAGAGTAGGAGTTAAGACCTTAACCATTAGGCCAGAGTACGAGTCTAAGACCTTAGCTATTAGGCTAGAGTAAGAGTTAAGACCTTAGCTATTAGGCCAGAGTATGAGTCTAAGACCTTAGCTATTAGGCCAGAGTAAGATTTAAGACCTTAGCTATTGGGCCAGAGTAAGAGTTAAGACCTTAACCAGTAGGCCAGAGTATGAGTCTAAGACTTTAGCTATTAGGCCAGAGTAAGAGTTAAGACCTTAACCAGTAGGACAGAGTAAGAGTTAAGACCTTAACCATTAGGCCAGAGTACAAGTCTAAGACCTTAGCTATTAGGCCAGAGTAAGAGTTAATACCTTAGCTATTTGGCCAGAGTATGAGTCTAAGACCGTAGCTATTAGGCCAGAGTAAGAGTTAAGACCTTAGTTATTAGGCCAGAGTAAGAGTTAAGACCTTAACCAATAGGCCAGAGTAAGAGTTAAGACCTTAACCATTAGGCCAGAGTATGAGTCTAAGACTTTAGCTATTAGGCCAGAGTAAGAGTTAAGACCTTAACCAGTAGGACAGAGTAAGAGTTAAGACCTTAACCATTAGGCCAGAGTACGAGTCTAAGACCTTAGATATTAGGCCAGAGTAAGAGTTAAGACCTTAGCTATTAGGCCAGAGTATGAGTCTAAGACCTTAGCTATTAGGCCAGAGTAAGATTTAAGACCTTAGCTATTGGGCCAGAGTAAGAGTTAAGACCTTAACCAGTAGGCCAGAGTATGAGTCTAAGACTTTAGCTATTAGGCCAGAGTAAGAGTTAAGACCTTAACCAGTAGGACAGAGTAAGAGTTAAGACCTTAACCATTAGGCCAGAGTACGAGTCTAAGACCTTAGCTATTAGGCCAGAGTAAGAGTTAAGACCTTAGCTATTAGGCCAGAGTATGAGTCTAAGACCTTAGCTATTAGGCTAGAGTAAGATTTAAGACCTTAGCTATTGGGCCAGAGTAAGAGTTAAGACCTTAACCAGTAGGCCAGAGTAGGAGTTAAGACCTTAACCAGTAGGCCAGAGTAAGAGTTAAGACCTTAACCATTAGGCCAGAGTACGAGTCTAAGACATTAGCTATTAGGCCAGAATAAGAGTTAAGACCTTAACCAGTAGGCCAGAGTAAGAGTTAAGACCTTAACCATTAGGCCAGAGTACGAGTCTAAGACCTCAGCTATTAGGCCAGAGTAAGAGTTGGGACCTTAGCTATTAGGCCAGAGTAACAGTTAAGACCTTAACCATTAGGCCAGATTACGAGTCTAATACCTTTGCTATTAGGCCAGAGTAAGAGTTAAGACCTTAGCTATTAGGCCAGAGTAAGAGTTAAGACCTTAACCAGTAGGCCAGAGTAAGAGTTAAGACCTTAACCATTAGGCCAGAGTATGAGTCTAAGACCTTAGCTATTAGGCCAGAGTAAGAGTTAAGACCTTAGCTATTAGGCCAGAGTAAGTGTTAAGACCTTAGCTATTAGGCCAGAGTAAGAGTTAAGACCTTAGATATTAGGCCAGAGTAAGAGTTAAGACCTTAACCAATAGGCCAGAGTAAGAGTTAAGACCTTAACCATTAGGCCAGAGTATGAGTCTAAGACTTTAGCTATTAGGCCAGAGTAAGAGTTAAGACCTTAACCAGTAGGCCAGAGTAAGAGTTAAGACCTTAACCATTAGGCCAGAGTATGAGTCTAAGACCTTAGCTATTAGGCCAGAGTAAGAGTTAAGACCTTAGCTATTAGGCCAGAGTATGAGTCTAAGACCTTAGCTATTAGGCCAGAGTAAGATTTAAGACCTTAGCTATTAGGCCAGAGTAAGAGTTAAGACCTTAACCAGTAGGCCAGAGTAGGAGTTAAGACCTTAACCAGTAGGCCAAAGTAAGAGTTAAGACCTTAACCAGTATTCCAGAGTAAGAGTTAAGACCTTGACCAGTAGGCCAGAGTACGAGTCTAAGACCTTAGCTATTAGGCCAGATTAAGAGTTAAGACCTTAACCAGTAGGTCAGAGTACGAGTCTAAGACCTTAGCTATTAGGCCAGAGTACCAGTCTAAGACCTTAGCTATAAGGCCAGAGTAAGAGTTAAGACCTTAAACATTAGGCCAGAGTATGAGTCTAAGATCTTAGCTATTAGGCCAGAGTAAGAGTTAAGACCTTAGCTATTAGGCCAGAATAAGAGTTAAGACCTTAACCATTAGGCCAGAGTACGAGTCTAAGACCTTAGCTATTTGGCCAGAGTAAGAGTTAAGACGTTAGCTATTAGTCCAGCGTAAGAGTTAAGACCTTAGCTATTAGGCCAGAGTAAGAGTTAAGACCATAACCAGTAGGCCAGAGTAAGAGTTAAGACCTTAACCAGTAGGCCAGAGTAAGAGTCTAAGACCTTAGCTATTAGGCCAGAGTAAGAGTTAAGACCTTAACCATTTGGCCAGAGTATGAGTCTAAGACCTTAGCTATTAGGCCAGAGTAAGAGTTAAGACCTTAACCAGTAGGCCAGAGTAAGAGTTAAGACCTTAACCATTAGGCCAGAGTACGAGTCTAAGCCCTTACCTATTAGCCCAGAGTAAGAGTTAAGACCTTAACCAGTAGGCCAGAGTAAGAGTTAAGACCTTAACCATTAGGCCAGAGTATGAGTCTAAGACCTTAGCTATTAGGCCAGAGTAAGAGTTAAGACATTAGCTATTAGGCCAGAGTAAGAGTTAAGACCTTAACCAGTAGGCCAGAGTAGGAGTTAAGACCTTAACCAGTAGGCCAAAGTAAGAGTTAAGACCTTAACCAGTATTCCAGAGTAAGAGTTAAGACCTTGACCAGTAGGCCAGAGGACGAGTCTAAGACCTTAGCTATTAGGCCAGAGTACGAGTTAAGACCTTAACCAGTAGGTCAGAGTACGAGTCTAAGACCTTAGCTATTAGGCCAGAGTACCAGTCTAAGACCTTAGCTATTCGGCCAGAGTAAGAGTTAAGAGTAAGACCTTAAACATTAGGCCGGAATATGAGTCTAAGACCTTAGTTATTAGGCCAGAGTAAGAGTTAAGACCTTAGCTATTAGGCCAGAGTACGAGTCTAAGACCTTAGCTATTCGGCCAGAGTAAGAGTTAAGACCTTAGCTATTAGGCCAGCGTAAGAGTTAAGACCTTAGCTATTAGGCCAGAGTAAGAGTTAAGACCTTAACCATTAGGCCAGGGTATGAGTCTAAGACCTTAGCTATTAGGCCACAGTAAGAGTTAAGACCTTAGCTATTAGGCCAGAGTAAGTGTTAAGACCTTAGCTATTAGGCCAGAGTAAGAGTTAAGACCTTAGTTATTAGGCCAGAGTAAGAGTTAAGACCTTAACCAATAGGCCAGAGTAAGAGTTAAGACCTTAACCATTAGGCCAGAGTATGAGTCTAAGACTTTAGCTATTAGGCCAGAGTAAGAGTTAAGACCTTAACCAGTAGGCCAGAGTAAGAGTTAAGACCTTAACCATTAGGCCAGAGTATGAGTCTAAGACCTTAGCTATTAGGCCAGAGTAAGAGTTAAGACCTTAGCTATTAGGCCAGAGTAAGAGTTAAGACCTTAACCAGTAGGCCAGAGTAGGAGTTAAGACCTTAACCAGTAGGCCAAAGTAAGAGTTAAGACCTTAACCAGTATTCCAGAGTAAGAGTTAAGACCTTGACCAGTAGGCCAGAGTACGCGTCTAAGACCTTAGCTATTAGGCCAGAGTACGAGTTAAGACCTTAACCAGTAGGTCAGAGTACGAGTCTAAGACCTTAGCTATTAGTCCAGAGTACCAGTCTAAGACCTTAGCTATTAGGCCAGAGTACCAGTCTAAGACCTTAGCTATTAGGCCAGAGTAAGAGTTAAGACCTTAACCATTAGGCCAGAGTACGAGTCTAAGACCTTAGCTATTAGGCCAGAGTAAGAGTTAAGACCTTAGCTATTAGGCCAGAGTAAGAGTTAAGACCTTAACCATTAGGCCAGAGTACGAGTCTAAGACCTTAGCTATTCGTCCAGAGTAAGAGTTAAGACCTTAGCTATTAGGCCAGCGTAAGAGTTAAGACCTTAGCTATTAGGCCAGAGTAAGAGTTAAGACCTTAACCAGTAGGCCAGAGTAAGAGTTAAGACCTTAACCAGTAGGCCAGAGTAAGAGTTAATACCTTAACCATTAGGCCAGAGTACGAGTTAAGACCTTAACCTGTAGGCCATAGTACGAGTCTAAGACCTTAGCTATTAGGCCAGAGTAAGAGTTAAGACCTTAGCTATTAGGCCAGAGTAAGAGTTAAGACCTTAACCATTTCGCCAGAGTATGAGTCTAAGACCTTAGCTATTAGGCCAGAGTAAGAGTTAAGACCTTAACCAGTAGGCCAGAGTAAGAGTTAAGACCTTAACCATTAGGCCAGAGTACGAGTCTAAGCCCTTACCTATTAGCCCAGAGTAAGAGTTAAGACCTTAACCAGTAGGCCAGAGTAAGAGTTAAGACCTTAACCATTAGGCCAGAGTATGAGTCTAAGACCTTAGCTATTAGGCCAGAGTAAGAGTTAAGACCTTAGCTATTAGGCCAGAGTAAGAGTTAAGACCTTAACCAGTAGGCCAGAGTAGGAGTTAAGACCTTAACCAGTAGGCCAAAGTAAGAGTTAAGACCTTAACCAGTATTCCAGAGTAAGAGTTAAGACCTTGACCAGTAGGCCAGAGTACGAGTCTAAGACCTTAGCTATTAGGCCAGAGTACGAGTTAAGACCTTAACCAGTAGGTCAGAGTTCGAGTCTAAGACCTTAGCTATTAGGCCAGAGTACCAGTCTAAGACCTTAGCTATTCGGCCAGAGTAAGAGTTAAGACCTTAAACATTAGGCCGGAATATGAGTCTAAGACCTTAGTTATTAGGCCAGAGTAAGAGTTAAGACCTTAGCTATTAGGCCAGAGTACGAGTCTAAGACCTTAGCTATTCGGCCAGAGTAAGAGTTAAGACCTTAGCTATTAGGCCAGCGTAAGAGTTAAGACCTTAGCTATTAGGCCAGAGTAAGAGTTAAGACCTTAACCATTAGGCCAGGGTATGAGTCTAAGACCTTAGCTATTAGGCCACAGTAAGAGTTAAGACCTTAGCTATTAGGCCAGAGTAAGTGTTAAGACCTTAGCTATTAGGCCAGAGTAAGAGTTAAGACCTTAGTTATTAGGCCAGAGTAAGAGTTAAGACCTTAACCAATAGGCCAGAGTAAGAGTTAAGACCTTAACCATTAGGCCAGAGTATGAGTCTAAGACTTTAGCTATTAGGCCAGAGTAAGAGTTAAGACCTTAACCAGTAGGCCAGAGTAAGAGTTAAGACCTTAACCATTAGGCCAGAGTATGAGTCTAAGACCTTAGCTATTAGGCCAGAGTAAGAGTTAAGACCTTAGCTATTAGGCCAGAGTAAGAGTTAAGACCTTAACCAGTAGGCCAGAGTAGGAGTTAAGACCTTAACCAGTAGGCCAAAGTAAGAGTTAAGACCTTAACCAGTATTCCAGAGTAAGAGTTAAGACCTTGACCAGTAGGCCAGAGTACGCGTCTAAGACCTTAGCTATTAGGCCAGAGTACGAGTTAAGACCTTAACCAGTAGGTCAGAGTACGAGTCTAAGACCTTAGCTATTAGTCCAGAGTACCAGTCTAAGACCTTAGCTATTAGGCCAGAGTACCAGTCTAAGACCTTAGCTATTCGGCCAGAGTAAGAGTTAAGACCTTAAACATTAGGCCGGAATATGAGTCTAAGACCTTAGTTATTAGGCCAGAGTAAGAGTTAAGACCTTAGCTATTAGGCCAGAGTACGAGTCTAAGACCTTAGCTATTCGGCCAGAGTAAGAGTTAAGACCTTAGCTATTAGGCCAGCGTAAGAGTTAAGACCTTAGCTATTAGGCCAGAGTAAGAGTTAAGACCTTAACCATTAGGCCAGGGTATGAGTCTAAGACCTTAGCTATTAGGCCACAGTAAGAGTTAAGACCTTAGCTATTAGGCCAGAGTAAGTGTTAAGACCTTAGCTATTAGGCCAGAGTAAGAGTTAAGACCTTAGTTATTAGGCCAGAGTAAGAGTTAAGACCTTAACCAATAGGCCAGAGTAAGAGTTAAGACCTTAACCATTAGGCCAGAGTATGAGTCTAAGACTTTAGCTATTAGGCCAGAGTAAGAGTTAAGACCTTAACCAGTAGGCCAGAGTAAGAGTTAAGACCTTAACCATTAGGCCAGAGTATGAGTCTAAGACCTTAGCTATTAGGCCAGAGTAAGAGTTAAGACCTTAGCTATTAGGCCAGAGTAAGAGTTAAGACCTTAACCAGTAGGCCAGAGTAGGAGTTAAGACCTTAACCAGTAGGCCAAAGTAAGAGTTAAGACCTTAACCAGTATTCCAGAGTAAGAGTTAAGACCTTGACCAGTAGGCCAGAGTACGCGTCTAAGACCTTAGCTATTAGGCCAGAGTACGAGTTAAGACCTTAACCAGTAGGTCAGAGTACGAGTCTAAGACCTTAGCTATTAGTCCAGAGTACCAGTCTAAGACCTTAGCTATTAGGCCAGAGTACCAGTCTAAGACCTTAGCTATTAGGCCAGAGTAAGAGTTAAGACCTTAACCATTAGGCCAGAGTACGAGTCTAAGACCTTAGCTATTAGGCCAGAGTAAGAGTTAAGACCTTAGCTATTAGGCCAGAGTAAGAGTTAAGACCTTAACCATTAGGCCAGAGTACGAGTCTAAGACCTTAGCTATTCGTCCAGAGTAAGAGTTAAGACCTTAGCTATTAGGCCAGCGTAAGAGTTAAGACCTTAGCTATTAGGCCAGAGTAAGAGTTAAGACCTTAACCAGTAGGCCAGAGTAAGAGTTCAGACCTTAACCAGTAGGCCAGAGTAAGAGTTAATACCTTAACCATTAGGCCAGAGTACGAGTTAAGACCTTAACCTGTAGGCCATAGTACGAGTCTAAGACCTTAGCTATTAGGCCAGAGTAAGAGTTAAGACCTTAGCTATTAGGCCAGAGTAAGAGTTAAGACCTTAACCATTAGGCCAGAGTATGAGTCTAAGACCTTAGCTATTAGGCCAGAGTAAGAGTTAAGACCTTAGCTATTAGGCCAGAGTAAGTGTTAAGACCTTAGCTATTAGGCCAGAGTAAGAGTTAAGACCTTAGTTATTAGGCCAGAGTAAGAGTTAAGACCTTAACCAATAGGCCAGAGTAAGAGTTAAGACCTTAACCATTAGGCCAGAGTATGAGTCTAAGACTTTAGCTATTAGGCCAGAGTAAGAGTTAAGACCTTAACCAGTAGGCCAGAGTAAGAGTAAAGACCTTAACCATTAGGCCAGAGTATGAGTCTAAGACCTTAGCTATTAGGCCAGAGTAAGAGTTAAGACCTTAGCTATTAGGCCAGAGTAAGAGTTAAGACCTTAACCAGTAGGCCAGAGTAGGAGTTAAGACCTTAACCAGTAGGCCAAAGTAAGAGTTAAGACCTTAACCAGTATTCCAGAGTAAGAGTTAAGACCTTGACCAGTAGGCCAGAGTACGAGTCTAAGACCTTAGCTATTAGGCCAGAGTACGAGTTAAGACCTTAACCAGTAGGTCAGAGTACGAGTCTAAGACCTTAGCTATTAGTCCAGAGTACCAGTCTAAGACCTTAGCTATTAGGCCAGAGTACCAGTCTAAGACCTTAGCTATTAGGCCAGAGTAAGAGTTAAGACCTTAACCATTAGGCCAGAGTACGAGTCTAAGACCTTAGCTATTAGGCCAGAGTAAGAGTTAAGACCTTAGCTATTAGGCCAGAGTAAGAGTTAAGACCTTAACCATTAGGCCAGAGTACGAGTCTAAGACCTTAGCTATTCGTCCAGAGTAAGAGTTAAGACCTTAGCTATTAGGCCAGCGTAAGAGTTAAGACCTTAGCTATTAGGCCAGAGTAAGAGTTAAGACCTTAACCAGTAGGCCAGAGTAAGAGTTAAGACCTTAGCTATTAGGCCAGAGTAAGAGTTAAGACCTTAACCAGTAGGCCAGAGTAAGAGTTAAGACCTTAACCTGTAGGCCATAGTACGAGTCTAAGACCTTAGCTATTAGGCCAGAGTAAGAGTTAAGACCTTAACCAGTAGGCCAGAGTAAGAGTTAAGACCTTAACCTGTAGGCCATAGTAAGAGTCTAAGACCTTAGCTATTAGGCCAGAGTAAGAGTTAAGACCTTAACTATTAGGCCAGAGTAAGAGTTAAGACCTTAACCATTAGGCCTGATTACGAGTCTAAGACCTTTGCTATTAGGCCAGAGTAAAAGTTAAGACCTTAGCTATTAGGCCAGAGTAAGAGTTAAGACCTTAACCAGTAGGCCAGAGTAAGAGTTAAGACCTTAACCATTAGGTCAGAATACGCATCTAAGCCCTTAGCTATTAGGCCAGAGTAAGAGTTAAGACCTTAACCAGTAGGCCAGAGTAAGAGTTAAGACCTTAACCATTAGGCCAGAGTACGAGTCTAAGACCTTAGCTATTAGGCCAGAGTAAGAGTTGAGACCTTATCTATTAGGCCAGAGTAAGAGTTAAGACCTTAGCTATTAGGCCAGAGTAAGAGTTAAGAACTTAGTTATTAGGCCAGAGTAAGAGTTAAGACCTTAACCAATAGGCCAGAGTAAGAGTTAAGACCTTAACCATTAGGCCAGAGTACGAGTCTAAGACCTTAGCTATTAGGCCAGAGTAAGAGTTAAGACTTTAACCAGTAGGCCAGAGTAAGAGTTAAGACCTTAACCATTAGGCCAGAGTACGAGTCTGAGACATTAGCTATTACGCCAGGATAAGAGTTAAGACCTTAACCAGTAGGCCAGTGTAAGAGTTAAGACCTTAACCATTAGGCCAGAGTACGAGTCTAAGACCTTAGCTATTAGGCCAGAGTAAGAGTTAGGACCTTAGCTATTAGGCCAGAGTAAGAGTTAAGACCTTAACCATTAGGCCAGATTATGAGTCTAATACCTTTGCTATTAGGCCAGAGTAAGAGTTAAGACCTTAGCTATTAGGCCAGAGTAAGAGTTAAGACCTTAACCAGTAGGCCAGAGTAAGAGTTAAGACCTTAACCATTAGGCCAGAGTACGAGTCTAAGCCCTTACCTATTAGGCCAGAGTAAGAGTTAAGACCTTAACCAGTAGGCCAGAGTAAGAGTTAAGACCTTAACCATTAGGCCAGAGTAAGTGTTAAGACCTTAGCTATTAGGCCAGAGTAAGAGTTAAGACCTTAGTTATTAGGCCAGAGTAAGAGTTAAGACCTTAACCAATAGGCCAGAGTAAGAGTTAAGACCTTAACCATTAGGCCAGAGTATGAGTCTAAGACTTTAGCTATTAGGCCAGAGTAAGAGTTAAGACCTTAACCAGTAGGCCAGAGTAAGAGTTAAGACCTTAACCATTAGGCCAGAGTACGAGTCTAAGACCTTAGCTATTAGGCCAGAGTAAGAGTTAAGACCTTAGCTATTAGGCCAGAGTATGAGTCTAAGACCTTAGCTATTAGGCCAGAGTAAGATTTAAGACCTTAGCTATTGGGCCAGAGTAAGAGTTTAAACCTTAACCTGTAGGCCAGAGTAGGAGTTAAGACCTTAGGCCAAAGTAAAAGTTAAGACCTTAACCAGTATTCCAGAGTAAGAGTTAAGACCTTGACCAGTAGGCCAGAGTATGAGTCTAAGACCTTAGCTATTAGGCCAGATTATGAGTTAAGACCTTAACCAGTAGGTCAGAGTACGAGTCTAAGACCTTAGCTATTAGGCCAGAGTACCAGTCTAAGACCTTAGCTATTAGGCCAGAGTAAGAGTTAAGACCTTAAACATTAGGCCAGAGTATGAGTCTAAGACCTTAGCTATTAGGCCAGAGTAAGAGTTAAGACCTTAGCTATTAGGCCAGAGTAAGAGTTAAGACCTTAGTTATTAGGACAGAGTAAGAGTTAAGACCTTAACCAATAGGCCAGAGTAAGAGTTAAGACCTTAACCATTAGGCCAGAGTACGAGTCTAAGACCTTAGCTATTAGGCTAGAGTAAGAGTTAAGACCTTAACCAATAGGCCAGAGTAAGAGTTAAGAACTTAACCATTAGGCCAGAGTACGAGTCTAAGACCTTAGCTATTAGGCCAGAGTAGGAGTTAAGACCTTAACCAGTAGGCCAGAGTAAGAGTTAAGACCTTAACCATTAGGCCAGAGTACGAGTCTAAGACATTAGCTATTAGGCCAGAATAAGAGTTAAGACCTTAACCATTAGGCCAGAGTACGAGTCTAAGACCTTAGCTATTTGGCCAGAGTAAGAGTTAAGACCTTAGCTATTAGTCCAGCGTAAGAGTTAAGACCTTAGCTATTAGGCCAGAGTAAGAGTTAAGACCTTAACCATTTGGCCAGAGTATGAGTCTAAGACCTTAGCTATTAGGCCAGAGTAAGAGTTAGGACCTTAACCATTTGGCCAGAGTATGAGTCTAATACCTTAGCTATTAGGCCAGAGTAAGAGTTAGAACCTTAGCTATGAGGCCAGAGTAAGAGTTAAGACCTTAACCAGTAGGCCAAGTACGAGTCTAAGACCTTAGCTATTAGGCCAGAGTAAGAGTTAAGACCTTAACCATTTTGCCAGAGTATGAGTCTAAGACCTTAGCTATTAGGCCAGAGTAAGAGTTAGGACCTTAGCTATTAGGCCAGAGTAAGAGTTAAGACCTTAACCAGTAGGCCAGAGTAAGAGTTAAGACCTTAACCATTAGGCCAGAGTACGAGTCTAAGCCCTTACCTATTAGCCCAGAGTAAGAGTTAAGACCTTAACCAGTAGGCCAGAGTAAGAGTTAATACCTTAACCATTAGGCCAGAGTATGAGTCTAAGACCTTAGCTATTAGGCCAGAGTAAGAGTTAAGACCTTAGCTATTAGGCCAGAGTAAGAGTTAGGACCTTAACCAGTAGGCCAGAGTAGGAGTTAAGACCTTAACCAGTAGGCCAAAGTAAGAGTTAAGACCTTAACCAGTATTCCAGAGTAAGCGTTAAGACCTTGACCAGTAGGCCAGAGTACGAGTCTAAGACCTTATCTATTAGGCCAGAGTACGAGTTAAGACCTTAACCAGTAGGTCAGAGTACGAGTCTAAGACCTTAGCTATTAGGCCAGAGTACCAGTCTAAGACCTTAGCTATTCGGCCAGAGTAAGAGTTAAGACCTTAAACATTAGGCCGGAATATGAGTCTAAGACCTTAGTTATTAGGCCAGAGTAAGAGTTAAGACCTTAGCTATTAGGCCAGAGTAAGAGTTAAGACCTTAACCATTAGGCCAGAGTACGAGTCTAAGACCTTAGCTATTCGGCCAGAGTAAGAGTTAAGACCTTAGCTATTAGGCCAACGTAAGAGTTAAGACCTTAGCTATTAGGCCAGAGTAAGAGTTAAGACCTTAACCATTAGGCCAGAGTATGAGTCTAAGACCTTAGCTATTAGGCCAGAGTAAGAGTTAAGACCTTAGCTATTAGGCCAGAGTAAGTGTTAAGACCTTAGCTATTAGGCCAGAGTAAGAGTTAAGACCTTAGTTATTAGGCCAGAGTAAGAGTTAAGACCTTAACCAATAGGCCAGAGTAAGAGTTAAGACCTTAACCATTAGGCCAGAGTATGAGTCTAAGACTTTAGCTATTAGGCCAGAGTAAGAGTTAAGACCTTAACCAGTAGGCCAGAGTAAGAGTTAAGACCTTAACCATTAGGCCAGAGTATGGGTCTAAGACCTTAGCTATTAGGCCAGAGTAAGAGTTAAGACCTTAGCTATTAGGCCAGAGTAAGAGTTAAGACCTTAACCAGTAGTCCAGAGTAGGAGTTAAGACCTTAACCAGTAGGCCAAAGTAAGAGTTAAGACCTTAACCAGTATTCCAGAGTAAGAGTTAAGACCTTGACCAGTAGGCCAGAGTACGAGTCTAAGACCTTAGCTATTAGGCCAGAGTACGAGTTAAGACCTTAACCAGTAGGTCAGAGTACGAGTCTAAGACCTTAGCTATTAGTCCAGAGTACCAGTCTAAGACCTTAGCTATTAGGCCAGAGTACCAGTCTAAGACCTTAGCTATTAGGCCAGAGTAAGAGTTAAGACCTTAACCATTAGGCCAGAATACAAGTCTAAGACCTTAGCTATTAGGCCAGAGTAAGAGTTAAGACCTTAGCTATTAGGCCAGAGTAAGAGTTAAGACCTTAACCATTAGGCCAGAGTACGAGTCTAAGACCTTAGCTATTCGTCCAGAGTAAGAGTTAAGACCTTAGCTATTAGGCCAGCGTAAGAGTTAAGACCTTAGCTATTAGGCCAGAGTAAGAGTTAAGACCTTAACCAGTAGGCCAGAGTAAGAGTTAAGACCTTAACCAGTAGGCCAGAGTAGGAGTTAAGACCTTAACCAGTAGGCCAAAGTAAGAGTTAAGACCTTAACCAGTATTCCAGAGTAAGAGTTAAGACCTTGACCAGTAGGCCAGAGTACGCGTCTAAGACCTTAGCTATTAGGCCAGAGTACGAGTTAAGACCTTAACCAGTAGGTCAGAGTACGAGTCTAAGACCTTAGCTATTAGTCCAGAGTACCAGTCTAAGACCTTAGCTATTAGGCCAGAGTACCAGTCTAAGACCTTAGCTATTAGGCCGGAGTAAGAGTTAAGACCTTAACCATTAGGCCAGAGTACGAGTCTAAGACCTTAGCTATTAGGCCAGAGTAAGAGTTAAGACCTTAGCTATTAGGCCAGAGTAAGAGTTAAGACCTTAACCATTAGGCCAGAGTACGAGTCTAAGACCTTAGCTATTCGTCCAGAGTAAGAGTTAAGACCTTAGCTATTAGGCCAGCGTAAGAGTTAAGACCTTAGCTATTAGGCCAGAGTAAGAGTTAAGACCTTAACCAGTAGGCCAGAGTAAGAGTTAAGACCTTAACCAGTAGGCCAGAGTAAGAGTTAATACCTTAACCATTAGGCCAGAGTACGAGTTAAGACCTTAACCTGTAGGCCATAGTATGAGTCTAAGACCTTAGCTATTAGGCCAGAGTAAGAGTTAAGACCTTAGCTATTAGGCCAGAGTAAGTGTTAAGACCTTAGCTATTAGGCCAGCGTAAGAGTTAAGACCTTAGTTATTAGGCCAGAGTAAGAGTTAAGACCTTAACCAATAGGCCAGAGTAAGAGTTAAGACCTTAACCATTAGGCCAGAGTATGAGTCTAAGACTTTAGCTATTAGGCCAGAGTAAGAGTTAAGACCTTAACCAGTAGGCCAGAGTAAGAGTAAAGACCTTAACCATTAGGCCAGAGTATGAGTCTAAGACCTTAGCTATTAGGCCAGAGTAAGAGTTAAGACCTTAGCTATTAGGCCAGAGTAAGAGTTAAGACCTTAACCAGTAGGCCAGAGTAGGAGTTAAGACCTTAACCAGTAGGCCAAAGTAAGAGTTAAGACCTTAACCAGTATTCCAGAGTAAGAGTTAAGACCTTGACCAGTAGGCCAGAGTACGAGTCTAAGACCTTAGCTATTAGGCCAGAGTACGAGTTAAGACCTTAACCAGTAGGTCAGAGTACGAGTCTAAGACCTTAGCTATTAGTCCAGAGTACCAGTCTAAGACCTTAGCTATTAGGCCAGAGTACCAGTCTAAGACCTTAGCTATTAGGCCAGAGTAAGAGTTAAGACCTTAACCATTAGGCCAGAGTATGAGTCTAAGACCTTAGCTATTAGGCCAGAGTAAGAGTTAAGACCTTAGCTATTAGGCCAGAGTAAGAGTTAAGACCTTAACCATTAGGCCAGAGTACGAGTCTAAGACCTTAGCTATTCGTCCAGAGTAAGAGTTAAGACCGTAGCTATTAGGCCAGCGTAAGAGTTAAGACCTTAGCTATTAGGCCAGAGTAAGAGTTAAGACCTTAACCAGTAGGCCAGAGTAAGAGTTAAGACCTTAGCTATTAGGCCAGAGTAAGAGTTAAGACCTTAACCAGTAGGCCAGAGTAAGAGTTAAGACCTTAACCTGTAGGCCATAGTACGAGTCTAAGACCTTAGCTATTAGGCCAGAGTAAGAGTTAAGACCTTAACCAGTAGGCCAGAGTAAGAGTTAAGACCTTAACCTGTAGGCCATAGTAAGAGTCTAAGACCTTAGCTATTAGGCCAGAGTAAGAGTTAAGACCTTAACTATTAGGCCAGAGTAAGAGTTAAGACCTTAACCATTAGGCCTGATTACGAGTCTAAGACCTTTGCTATTAGGCCAGAGTAAAAGTTAAGACCTTAGCTATTAGGCCAGAGTAAGAGTTAAGACCTTAACCAGTAGGCCAGAGTAAGAGTTAAGACCTTAACCATTAGGTCAGAATACGCGTCTAAGCCCTTAGCTATTAGGCCAGAGTAAGAGTTAAGACCTTAACCAGTAGGCCAGAGTAAGAGTTAAGACCTTAACCATTAGGCCAGAGTACGAGTCTAAGACCTTAGCTATTAGGCCAGAGTAAGAGTTGAGACCTTATCTATTAGGCCAGAGTAAGAGTTAAGACCTTAGCTATTAGGCCAGAGTAAGAGTTAAGAACTTAGTTATTAGGCCAGAGTAAGAGTTAAGACCTTAACCAATAGGCCAGAGTAAGAGTTAAGACCTTAACCATTAGGCCAGAGTTCGAGTCTAAGACCTTAGCTATTAGGCCAGAGTAAGAGTTAAGACTTTAACCAGTAGGCCAGAGTAAGAGTTAAGACCTTAACCATTAGGCCAGAGTACGAGTCTGAGACATTAGCTATTACGCCAGGATAAGAGTTAAGACCTTAACCAGTAGGCCAGTGTAAGAGTTAAGACCTTAACCATTAGGCCAGAGTACGAGTCTAAGACCTTAGCTATTAGGCCAGAGTAAGAGTTAGGACCTTAGCTATTAGGCCAGAGTAAGAGTTAAGACCTTAACCATTAGGCCAGATTATGAGTCTAATACCTTTGCTATTAGGCCAGAGTAAGAGTTAAGACCTTAGCTATTAGGCCAGAGTAAGAGTTAAGACCTTAACCAGTAGGCCAGAGTAAGAGTTAAGACCTTAACCAATAGGCCAGAGTACGAGTCTAAGCCCTTACCTATTAGGCCAGAGTAAGAGTTAAGACCTTAACCAGTAGGCCAGAGTAAGAGTTAAGACCTTAACCATTAGGCCAGAGTAAGTGTTAAGACCTTAGCTATTAGGCCAGAGTAAGAGTTAAGACCTTAGTTATTAGGCCAGAGTAAGAGTTAAGACCTTAACCAATAGGCCAGAGTAAGAGTTATGACCTTAACCATTAGGCCAGAGTATGAGTCTAAGACTTTAGCTATTAGGCCAGAGTAAGAGTTAAGACCTTAACCAGTAGGCCAGAGTAAGAGTTAAGACCTTAACCATTAGGCCAGAGTACGAGTCTAAGACCTTAGCTATTAGGCCAGAGTAAGAGTTAAGACCTTAGCTATTAGGCCAGAGTATGAGTCTAAGACCTTAGCTATTAGGCCAGAGTAAGATTTAAGACCTTAGCTATTGTTCCAGAGTAAGAGTTTAAACCTTAACCTGTAGGCCAGAGTAGGAGTTAAGACCTTAGGCCAAAGTAAAAGTTAAGACCTTAACCAGTATTCCAGAGTAAGAGTTAAGACCTTGACCAGTAGGCCAGAGTACGAGTCTAAGACCTTAGCTATTAGGCCAGATTATGAGTTAAGACCTTAACCAGTAGGTCAGAGTACGAGTCTAAGACCTTAGCTATTAGGCCAGAGTACCAGTCTAAGACCTTAGCTATTAGGCCAGAGTAAGAGTTAAGACCTTAAACATTAGGCCAGAGTATGAGTCTAAGACCTTAGCTATTAGGCCAGAGTAAGAGTTAAGACCTTAGCTATTAGGCCAGAGTAAGAGTTAAGACCTTAGTTATTAGGACAGAGTAAGAGTTAAGACCTTAACCAATAGGCCAGAGTAAGAGTTAAGACCTTAACCATTAGGCCAGAGTACGAGTCTAAGACCTTAGCTATTAGGCTAGAGTAAGAGTTAAGACCTTAACCAATAGGCCAGAGTAAGAGTTAAGAACTTAACCATTAGGCCAGAGTACGAGTCTAAGACCTTAGCTATTAGGCCAGAGTAGGAGTTAAGACCTTAACCAGTAGGCCAGAGTAAGAGTTAAGACCTTAACCATTAGGCCAGAGTACGAGTCTAAGACATTAGCTATTAGGCCAGAATAAGAGTTAAGACCTTAACCATTAGGCCAGAGTACGAGTCTAAGACCTTAGCTATTTGGCCAGAGTAAGAGTTAAGACCTTAGCTATTAGTCCAGCGTAAGAGTTAAGACCTTAGCTATTAGGCCAGAGTAAGAGTTAAGACCTTAACCATTTGGCCAGAGTATGAGTCTAAGACCTTAGCTATTAGGCCAGAGTAAGAGTTAGGACCTTAACCATTTGGCCAGAGTATGAGTCTAAGACCTTAGCTATTAGGCCAGAGTAAGAGTTAGGACCTTAGCTATGAGGCCAGAGTAAGAGTTAAGACCTTAACCAGTAGGCCAAGTACGAGTCTAAGACCTTAGCTATTAGGCCAGAGTAAGAGTTAAGACCTTAACCATTTGGCCAGAGTATGAGTCTAAGACCTTAGCTATTAGGCCAGAGTAAGAGTTAGGACCTTAGCTATTAGGCCAGAGTAAGAGTTAAGACCTTAACCAGTAGGCCAGAGTAAGAGTTAAGACCTTAACCATTAGGCCAGAGTACGAGTCTAAGCCCTTACCTATTAGCCCAGAGTAAGAGTTAAGACCTTAACCAGTAGGCCAGAGTAAGAGTTAAGACCTTAACCATTAGGCCAGAGTATGAGTCTAAGACCTTAGCTATTAGGCCAGAGTAAGAGTTAAGACCTTAGCTATTAGGCCAGAGTAAGAGTTAAGACCTTAACCAGTAGGCCAGAGTAGGAGTTAAGACCTTAACCAGTAGGCCAAAGTAAGAGTTAAGACCTTAACCAGTATTCCAGAGTAAGCGTTAAGACCTTGACCAGTAGGCCAGAGTACGAGTCTAAGACCTTATCTATTAGGCCAGAGTACGAGTTAAGACCTTAACCAGTAGGTCAGAGTACGAGTCTAAGACCTTAGCTATTAGGCCAGAGTACCAGTCTAAGACCTTAGCTATTCGGCCAGAGTAAGAGTTAAGACCTTAAACATTAGGCCGGAATATGAGTCTAAGACCTTAGTTATTAGGCCAGAGTAAGAGTTAAGACCTTAGCTATTAGGCCAGAGTAAGAGTTAAGACCTTAACCATTAGGCCAGAGTACGAGTCTAAGACCTTAGCTATTCGGCCAGAGTAAGAGTTAAGACCTTAGCTATTAGGCCAGCGTAAGAGTTAAGACCTTAGCTATTAGGCCAGAGTAAGAGTTAAGACCTTAACCATTAGGCCAGAGTATGAGTCTAAGACCTTAGCTATTAGGCCAGAGTAAGAGTTAAGACCTTAGCTATTAGGCCAGAGTAAGTGTTAAGACCTTAGCTATTAGGCCAGAGTAAGAGTTAAGACCTTAGTTATTAGGCCAGAGTAAGAGTTAAGACCTTAACCAATAGGCCAGAGTAAGAGTTAAGACCTTAACCATTAGGCCAGAGTATGAGTCTAAGACTTTAGCTATTAGGCCAGAGTAAGAGTTAAGACCTTAACCAGTAGGCCAGAGTAAGAGTTAAGACCTTAACCATTAGGCCAGAGTATGGGTCTAAGACCTTAGCTATTAGGCCAGAGTAAGAGTTAAGACCTTAGCTATTAGGCCAGAGTAAGAGTTAAGACCTTAACCAGTAGGCCAGAGTAGGAGTTAAGACCTTAACCAGTAGGCCAAAGTAAGAGTTAAGACCTTAACCAGTATTCCAGAGTAAGAGTTAAGACCTTGACCAGTAGGCCAGAGTACGAGTCCAAGACCTTAGCTATTAGGCCAGAGTACGAGTTAAGACCTTAACCAGTAGGTCAGAGTACGAGTCTAAGACCTTAGCTATTAGTCCAGAGTACCAGTCTAAGACCTTAGCTATTAGGCCAGAGTACCAGTCTAAGACCTTAGCTATTAGGCCAGAGTAAGAGTTAAGACCTTAACCATTAGGCCAGAGTACAAGTCTAAGACCTTAGCTATTAGGCCAGAGTAAGAGTTAAGACCTTAGCTATTAGGCCAGAGTAAGAGTTAAGACCTTAACCATTAGGCCAGAGTACGAGTCTAAGACCTTAGCTATTCGTCCAGAGTAAGAGTTAAGACCTTAGCTATTAGGCCAGCGTAAGAGTTAAGACCTTAGCTATTAGGCCAGAGTAAGAGTTAAGACCTTAACCAGTAGGCCAGAGTAAGAGTTAAGACCTTAACCAGTAGGCCAGAGTAAGAGTTAATACCTTAACCATTAGGCCAGAGTACGAGTTAAGACCTTAACCTGTAGGCCATAGTACGAGTCTAAGACCTTAGCTATTAGGCCAGAGTAAGAGTTAAGACCTTAGCTATTAGGCCAGAGTAAGAGTTAAGACCTTAACCATTAGGCCAGAGTATGAGTCTAAGACCTTAGCTATTATGCCAGAGTAAGAGTTAAGACCTTAGCTATTAGGCCAGAGTAAGTGTTAAGACCTTAGCTATTAGGCCAGAGTAAGAGTTAAGACCTTAGTTATTAGGCCAGAGTAAGAGTTAAGACCTTAACCAATAGGCCAGAGTAAGAGTTAAGACCTTAACCATTAGGCCAGAGTATGAGTCTAAGACTTTAGCTATTAGGCCAGAGTAAGAGTTAAGACCTTAACCAGTCGGCCAGAGTAAGAGTTAAGACCTTAACCATTAGGCCAGAGTATGAGTGAAGACTTTAGCTATTAGGCCAGAGTAAGAGTTAAGACCTTAGCTATTTGGCCAGAGTAAGAGTTAAGACCTTAACCAGTAGGCCAGAGTAGGAGTTAAGACCTTAACCAGTAGGCCAAAGTAAGAGTTAAGACCTTAACCAGTATTCCAGAGTAAGAGTTAAGACCTTGACCAGTAGGCCAGAGTACGAGTCTAAGACCTTAGCTATTAGGCCAGAGTACGAGTTAAGACCTTAACCAGTAGGTCAGAGTACGAGTCTAAGACCTTAGCTATTAGTCCAGAGTACCAGTCTAAGACCTTAGCTATTTGGCCAGAGTAAGAGTTAAGACCTTAGCTATTAGTCCAGCGTAAGAGTTAAGACCTTAGCTATTAGGCCAGAGTAAGAGTTAAGACCTTAACCATTTGGCCAGAGTATGAGTCTAAGACCTTAGCTATTAGGCCAGAGTAAGAGTTAGGACCTTAACCATTTGGCCAGAGTATGAGTCTAAGACCTTAGCTATTAGGCCAGAGTAAGAGTTAGGACCTTAGCTATGAGGCCAGAGTAAGAGTTAAGACCTTAACCAGTAGGCCAAGTACGAGTCTAAGACCTTAGCTATTAGGCCAGAGTAAGAGTTAAGACCTTAACCATTTGGCCAGAGTATGAGTCTAAGACCTTAGCTATTAGGCCAGAGTAAGAGTTAGGACCTTAGCTATTAGGCCAGAGTAAGAGTTAAGACCTTAACCAGTAGGCCAGAGTAAGAGTTAAGACCTTAACCATTAGGCCAGAGTACGAGTCTAAGCCCTTACCTATTAGCCCAGAGTAAGAGTTAAGACCTTAACCAGTAGGCCAGAGTAAGAGTTAAGACCTTAACCATTAGGCCAGAGTATGAGTCTAAGACCTTAGCTATTAGGCCAGAGTAAGAGTTAAGACCTTAGCTATTAGGCCAGAGTAAGAGTTAAGACCTTAACCAGTAGGCCAGAGTAGGAGTTAAGACCTTAACCAGTAGGCCAAAGTAAGAGTTAAGACCTTAACCAGTATTCCAGAGTAAGCGTTAAGACCTTGACCAGTAGGCCAGAGTACGAGTCTAAGACCTTATCTATTAGGCCAGAGTACGAGTTAAGACCTTAACCAGTAGGTCAGAGTACGAGTCTAAGACCTTAGCTATTAGGCCAGAGTACCAGTCTAAGACCTTAGCTATTCGGCCAGAGTAAGAGTTAAGACCTTAAACATTAGGCCGGAATATGAGTCTAAGACCTTAGTTATTAGGCCAGAGTAAGAGTTAAGACCTTAGCTATTAGGCCAGAGTAAGAGTTAAGACCTTAACCATTAGGCCAGAGTACGAGTCTAAGACCTTAGCTATTCGGCCAGAGTAAGAGTTAAGACCTTAGCTATTAGGCCAGCGTAAGAGTTAAGACCTTAGCTATTAGGCCAGAGTAAGAGTTAAGACCTTAACCATTAGGCCAGAGTATGAGTCTAAGACCTTAGCTATTAGGCCAGAGTAAGAGTTAAGACCTTAGCTATTAGACCAGAGTAAGTGTTAAGACCTTAGCTATTAGGCCAGAGTAAGAGTTAAGACCTTAGTTATTAGGCCAGAGTAAGAGTTAAGACCTTAACCAATAGGCCAGAGTAAGAGTTAAGACCTTAACCATTAGGCCAGAGTATGAGTCTAAGACTTTAGCTATTAGGCCAGAGTAAGAGTTAAGACCTTAACCAGTAGGCCAGAGTAAGAGTTAAGACCTTAACCATTAGGCCAGAGTATGGGTCTAAGACCTTAGCTATTAGGCCAGAGTAAGAGTTAAGACCTTAGCTATTAGGCCAGAGTAAGAGTTAAGACCTTAACCAGTAGGCCAGAGTAGGAGTTAAGACCTTAACCAGTAGGCCAAAGTAAGAGTTAAGACCTTAACCAGTATTCCAGAGTAAGAGTTAAGACCTTGACCAGTAGGCCAGAGTACGAGTCCAAGACCTTAGCTATTAGGCCAGAGTACGAGTTAAGACCTTAACCAGTAGGTCAGAGTACGAGTCTAAGACCTTAGCTATTAGTCCAGAGTACCAGTCTAAGACCTTAGCTATTAGGCCAGAGTACCAGTCTAAGACCTTAGCTATTAGGCCAGAGTAAGAGTTAAGACCTTAACCATTAGGCCAGAGTACAAGTCTAAGACCTTAGCTATTAGGCCAGAGTAAGAGTTAAGACCTTAGCTATTAGGCCAGAGTAAGAGTTAAGACCTTAACCATTAGGCCAGAGTACGAGTCTAAGACCTTAGCTATTCGTCCAGAGTAAGAGTTAAGACCTTAGCTATTAGGCCAGCGTAAGAGTTAAGACCTTAGCTATTAGGCCAGAGTAAGAGTTAAGACCTTAACCAGTAGGCCAGAGTAAGAGTTAAGACCTTAACCAGTAGGCCAGAGTAAGAGTTAATACCTTAACCATTAGGCCAGAGTACGAGTTAAGACCTTAACCTGTAGGCCATAGTACGAGTCTAAGAACTTAGCTATTAGGCCAGAGTAAGAGTTAAGACCTTAGCTATTAGGCCAGAGTAAGAGTTAAGACCTTAACCATTAGGCCAGAGTATGAGTCTAAGACCTTAGCTATTAGGCCAGAGTAAGAGTTAAGACCTTAGCTATTAGGCCAGAGTAAGTGTTAAGACCTTAGCTATTAGGCCAGAGTAAGAGTTAAGACCTTAGTTATTAGGCCAGAGTAAGAGTTAAGACCTTAACCAATAGGCCAGAGTAAGAGTTAAGACCTTAACCATTAGGCCAGAGTATGAGTCTAAGACTTTAGCTATTAGGTAGGGGTGGGCGGAATTTGCGGAATTAACCTTCGCAAATTATCGCGAGAATGTTTAAAATTATCGCAAACAAGCAGAAATATCGCGAAGATGCGGAAGTTTTTTTCCGGCATGTTCGCGCGATTTTCTGCATGGTTGCGGGTCGCCAACTTACCCATGTGGCTGCTTGCGGGCGCGGCCATCTTGTTTTGAGTTGTTCTCGCGGTGCATGATCGCGAGAAGAAAGACGTGATCGCGCGACGCATGACGTCACTGCGGGCGCGAACTGTCGCGAGACAGCGCAAATGGCTAAAAACAATACAACATCTCATGGAGAACGCGACCGGATCAAGAAAACTTGTCGGCGAACGCAGGGATTCAGGTAAGGCGATCGCGCGCGCGCGAGAATGTATCATTTTACAGCGCGAGCAAGAAACAAATTATCGCCAAGCTGCGGAAACCGGAATTTTTGACATTTTCGCGCTCTCCGCGGAACGCAAAAATGTCAAATTATCGCAATTTCCGCGAACCGAACGAAATTTTTGCCCAGGCCTACTATTAGGCCAGAGTAAGAGTTAAGACCTTAACCATTAGGCCAGAGTATGAGTCTAAGACTTTAGCTATTAGGCCAGAGTAAGAGTTAAGACCTTAGCTATTAGGCCAGAGTAAGAGTTAAGACCTTAACCAGTAGGCCAGAGTAGGAGTTAAGACCTTAACCAGTAGGCCAAAGTAAGAGTTAAGACCTTAACCAGTATTCCAGAGTAAGAGTTAAGACCTTGACCAGTAGGCCAGAGTACGAGTCTAAGACCTTAGCTATTAGGCCAGAGTACGAGTTAAGACCTTAACCAGTAGGTCAGAGTACGAGTCTAAGACCTTAGCTATTAGTCCAGAGTACCAGTCTAAGACCTTAGCTATTAGGCCAGAGTACCAGTCTAAGACCTTAGCTATTAGGCCAGAGTAAGAGTTAAGACCTTAACCATTAGGCCAGAGTACGAGTCTAAGACCTTAGCTATTAGGCCAGAGTAAGAGTTAAGACCTTAGCTATTAGGCCAGAGTAAGAGTTAAGACCTTAACCATTAGGCCAGAGTACGAATCTAAGACCTTAGCTATTCGTCCAGAGTAAGAGTTAAGACCTTAGCTATTAGGCCAGCGTAAGAGTTAAGACCTTAGCTATTAGGCCAGAGTAAGAGTTAAGACCTTAACCAGTAGGCCAGAGTAAGAGTTAAGACCTTAGCTATTAGGCCAGAGTAAGAGTTAAGACCTTAACCAGTAGGCCAGAGTAAGAGTTAAGACCTTAACCTGTAGGCCATAGTACGAGTCTAAGACCTTAGCTATTAGGCCAGAGTAAGAGTTAAGACCTTAACCAGTAGGCCAGAGTAAGAGTTAAGACCTTAACCTGTAGGCCATAGTAAGAGTCTAAGACCTTAGCTATTAGGCCAGAGTAAGAGTTAAGACCTTAACTATTAGGCCAGAGTAAGAGTTAAGACCTTAACCATTAGGCCAGATTACGAGTCTAAGACCTTTGCTATTAGGCCAGAGTAAGAGTTAAGACCTTAGCTATTAGGCCAGAGTAAGAGTTAAGACCTTAACCAGTAGGCCAGAGTAAGAGTTAAGACCTTAACCATTAGGCCAGAATACGCGTCTAAGCCCTTAGCTATTAGGCCAGAGTAAGAGTTAAGACCTTAACCAGTAGGCCACAGTAAGAGTTAAGACCTTAACCATTAGGCCAGAGTACGAGTCTAAGACCTTAGCTATTAGGCCAGAGTAAGAGTTGAGACCTTATCTATTAGGCCAGAGTAAGAGTTAAGACCTTAGCTATTAGGCCAGAGTAAGAGTTAAGAACTTAGTTATTAGGCCAGAGTAAGAGTTAAGACCTTAACCAATAGGCCAGAGTAAGAGTTAAGACCTTAACCATTAGGCCAGAGTACGAGTCTAAGACCTTAGCTATTAGGCCAGAATAAGAGTTAAGACTTTAACCAGTAGGCCAGAGTAAGAGTTAAGACCTTAACCATTAGGCCAGAGTACGAGTCTGAGACATTAGCTATTACGCCAGGATAAGAGTTAAGACCTTAACCAGTAGGCCAGTGTAAGAGTTAAGACCTTAACCATTAGGCCAGAGTACGAGTCTAAGACCTTAGCTATTAGGCCAGAGTAAGAGTTAGGACCTTAGCTATTAGGCCAGAGTAAGAGTTAAGACCTTAACCATTAGGCCAGATTATGAGTCTAATACCTTTGCTATTAGGCCAGAGTAAGAGTTAAGACCTTAGCTATTAGGCCAGAGTAAGAGTTAAGACCTTAACCAGTAGGCCAGAGTAAGAGTTAAGACCTTAACCATTAGGCCAGAGTACGAGTCTAAGCCCTTACCTATTAGGCCAGAGTAAGAGTTAAGACCTTAACCAGTAGGCCAGAGTAAGAGTTAAGACCTTAACCATTAGGCCAGAGTAAGTGTTAAGACCTTAGCTATTAGGCCAGAGTAAGAGTTAAGACCTTAGTTATTAGGCCAGAGTAAGAGTTAAGACCTTAACCAATAGGCCAGAGTAAGAGTTAAGACCTTAACCATTAGGCCAGAGTATGAGTCTAAGACTTTAGCTATTAGGCCAGAGTAAGAGTTAAGACCTTAACCAGTAGGCCAGAGTAAGAGTTAAGACCTTAACCATTAGGCCAGAGTATGAGTCTAAGACCTTAGCTATTAGGCCAGAGTAAGAGTTAAGACCTTAGCTATTAGGCCAGAGTATGAGTCTAAGACCTTAGCTATTAGGCCAGAGTAAGATTTAAGACCTTAGCTATTGGGCCAGAGTAAGAGTTAAGACCTTAACCAGTAGGCCAGAGTAGGAGTTAAGACCTTAGGCCAAAGTAAAAGTTAAGACCTTAACCAGTATTCCAGAGTAAGAGTTAAGACCTTGACCAGTAGGCCAGAGTACGAGTCTAAGACCTTAGCTATTAGGCCAGATTATGAGTTAAGACCTTAACCAGTAGGTCAGAGTACGAGTCTAAGACCTTAGCTATTAGGCCAGAGTACCAGTCTAAGACCTTAGCTATTAGGTCAGAGTAAGAGTTAAGACCTTAAACATTAGGCCAGAGTATGAGTCTAAGACCTTAGCTATTAGGCCAGAGTAAGAGTTAAGACCTTAGCTATTAGGCCAGAGTAAGAGTTAAGACCTTAGTTATTAGGACAGAGTAAGAGTTAAGACCTTAACCAATAGGCCAGAGTAAGAGTTAAGACCTTAACCATTAGGCCAGAGTACGAGTCTAAGACCTTAGCTATTAGGCTAGAGTAAGACTTAAGACCTTAACCAATAGGCCAGAGTAAGAGTTAAGAACTTAACCATTAGGCCAGAGTACGAGTCTAAGACCTTAGCTATTAGGCCAGAGTAGGAGTTAAGACCTTAACCAGTAGGCCAGAGTAAGAGTTAAGACCTTAACCATTAGGCCAGAGTACGAGTCTAAGACATTAGCTATTAGGCCAGAATAAGAGTTAAGACCTTAACCATTAGGCCAGAGTACGAGTCTAAGACCTTAGCTATTTGGCCAGAGTAAGAGTTAAGACCTTAGCTATTAGTCCAGCGTAAGAGTTAAGACCTTAGCTATTAGGCCAGAGTAAGAGTTAAGACCTTAACCATTTTGCCAGAGTATGAGTCTAAGACCTTAGCTATTAGGCCAGAGTAAGAGTTAGGACCTTAACCATTTGGCCAGAGTATGAGTCTAAGACCTTAGCTATTAGGCCAGAGTAAGAGTTAGGACCTTAGCTATTAGGCCAGAGTAAGAGTTAAGACCTTAACCAGTAGGCCAAGTACGAGTCTAAGACCTTAGCTATTAGGCCAGAGTAAGAGTTAAGACCTTAACCATTTGGCCAGAGTATGAGTCTAAGACCTTAGCTATTAGGCCAGAGTAAGAGTTAGGACCTTAGCTATTAGGCCAGAGTAAGAGTTAAAACCTTAACCAGTAGGCCAGAGCAAGAGTTAAGACCTTAACCATTAGGCCAGAGTACGAGTCTAAGCCCTTACCTATTAGCCCAGAGTAAGAGTTAAGACCTTAACCAGTAGGCCAGAGTAAGAGTTAAGACCTTAACCATTAGGCCAGAGTATGAGTCTAAGACCTTAGCTATTAGGCCAGAGTAAGAGTTAAGACCTTAGCTATTAGGCCAGAGTAAGAGTTAAGACCTTAACCAGTAGGCCAGAGTAGGAGTTAAGACCTTAACCAGTAGGCCAAAGTAAGAGTTAAGACCTTAACCAGTATTCCAGAGTAAGCGTTAAGACCTTGACCAGTAGGCCAGAGTACGAGTCTAAGACCTTATCTATTAGGCCAGAGTACGAGTTAAGACCTTAACCAGTAGGTCAGAGTACGAGTCTAAGACCTTAGCTATTAGGCCAGAGTACCAGTCTAAGACCTTAGCTATTCGGCCAGAGTAAGAGTTAAGACCTTAAACATTAGGCCGGAATATGAGTCTAAGACCTTAGTTATTAGGCCAGAGTAAGAGTTAAGACCTTAGCTATTAGGCCAGAGTAAGAGTTAAGACCTTAACCATTAGGCCAGAGTACGAGTCTAAGACCTTAGCTATTCGGCCAGAGTAAGAGTTAAGACCTTAGCTATTAGGCCAGCGTAAGAGTTAAGACCTTAGCTATTAGGCCAGAGTAAGAGTTAAGACCTTAACCATTAGGCCAGAGTATGAGTCTAAGACCTTAGCTATTAGGCCAGAGTAAGAGTTAAGACCTTAGCTATTAGGCCAGAGTAAGTGTTAAGACCTTAGCTATTAGGCCAGAGTAAGAGTTAAGACCTTAGTTATTAGGCCAGAGTAAGAGTTAAGACCTTAACCAATAGGCCAGAGTAAGAGTTAAGACCTTAACCATTAGGCCAGAGTATGAGTCTAAGACTTTAGCTATTAGGCCAGAGTAAGAGTTAAGACCTTAACCAGTAGGCCAGAGTAAGAGTTAAGACCTTAACCATTAGGCCAGAGTATGGGTCTAAGACCTTAGCTATTAGGCCAGAGTAAGAGTTAAGACCTTAACCAGTAGGCCAGAGTAGGAGTTAAGACCTTAACCAGTAGGCCAAAGTAAGAGTTAAGACCTTAACCAGTATTCCAGAGTAAGAGTTAAGACCTTGACCAGTAGGCCAGAGTACGAGTCTAAGACCTTAGCTATTAGGCCAGAGTACGAGTTAAGACCTTAACCAGTAGGTCAGAGTACGAGTCTAAGACCTTAGCTATTAGTCCAGAGTACCAGTCTAAGACCTTAGCTATTAGGCCAGAGTACCAGTCTAAGACCTTAGCTATTAGGCCAGAGTAAGAGTTAAGACCTTAACCATTAGGCCAGAGTACAAGTCTAAGACCTTAGCTATTAGGCCAGAGTAAGAGTTAAGACCTTAACCATTAGGCCAGAGTACGAGTCTAAGACCTTAGCTATTCGTCCAGAGTAAGAGTTAAGACCTTAGCTATTAGGCCAGTATAAGAGTTAAGACCTTAGCTATTAGGCCAGAGTAAGAGTTAAGACCTTAACCAGTAGGCCAGAGTAAGAGTTAAGACCTTAACCAGTAGGCCAGAGTAAGAGTTAATACCTTAACCATTAGGCCAGAGTACGAGTTAAGACCTTAACCAGTAGGTCAGAGTACGAGTCTAAGACCTTAGCTATTAGGCCAGAGTACCAGTCTAAGACCTTAGCTATTCGGCCAGAGTAAGAGTTAAGACCTTAAACATTAGGCCGGAATATGAGTCTAAGACCTTAGTTATTAGGCCAGAGTAAGAGTTAAGACCTTAGCTATTAGGCCAGAGTAAGAGTTAAGACATTAACCATTAGGCCAGAGTACGAGTCTAAGACCTTAGCTATTCGGCCAGAGTAAGAGTTAAGACCTTAGCTATTAGGCCAGCGTAAGAGTTAAGACCTTAGCTATTAGGCCAGAGTAAGAGTTAAGACCTTAACCATTAGGCCAGAGTATGAGTCTAAGACCTTAGCTATTAGGCCAGAGTAAGAGTTAAGACCTTAGCTATTAGGCCAGAGTAAGTGTTAAGACCTTAGCTATTAGGCCAGAGTAAGAGTTAAGACCTTAGTTATTAGGCCAGAGTAAGAGTTAAGACCTTAACCAATAGGCCAGAGTAAGAGTTAAGACCTTAACCATTAGGCCAGAGTATGAGTCTAAGACTTTAGCTATTAGGCCAGAGTAAGAGTTAAGACCTTAACCAGTAGGCCAGAGTAAGAGTTAAGACCTTAACCATTAGGCCAGAGTATGGGTCTAAGACCTTAGCTATTAGGCCAGAGTAAGAGTTAAGACCTTAACCAGTAGGCCAGAGTAGGAGTTAAGACCTTAACCAGTAGGCCAAAGTAAGAGTTAAGACCTTAACCAGTATTCCAGAGTAAGAGTTAAGACCTTGACCAGTAGGCCAGAGTACGAGTCTAAGACCTTAGCTATTAGGCCAGAGTACGAGTTAAGACCTTAACCAGTAGGTCAGAGTACGAGTCTAAGACCTTAGCTATTAGTCCAGAGTACCAGTCTAAGACCTTAGCTATTAGGCCAGAGTACCTGTCTAAGACCTTAGCTATTAGGCCAGAGTAAGAGTTAAGACCTTAACCATTAGGCCAGAGTACAAGTCTAAGACCTTAGCTATTAGGCCAGAGTAAGAGTTAAGACCTTAGCTATTAGGCCAGAGTAAGAGTTAAGACCTTAACCATTAGGCCAGAGTACGAGTCTAAGACCTTAGCTATTCGTCCAGAGTAAGAGTTAAGACCTTAGCTATTAGGCCAGCATAAGAGTTAAGACCTTAGCTATTAGGCCAGAGTAAGAGTTAAGACCTTAACCAGTAGGCCAGAGTAAGAGTTAAGACCTTAACCAGTAGGCCAGAGTAAGAGTTAATACCTTAACCATTAGGCCAGAGTACGAGTTAAGACCTTAACCTGTAGGCCATAGTACGAGTCTAAGACCTTAGCTATTAGGCCAGAGTAAGAGTTAAGACCTTAGCTATTAGGCCAGAGTAAGAGTTAAGACCTTAGCTATTAGGCCAGAGTAAGTGTTAAGACCTTAGCTATTAGGCCAGAGTAAGAGTTAAGACCTTAGTTATTAGGCCAGAGTAAGAGTTAAGACCTTAACCAATAGGCCAGAGTAAGAGTTAAGACCTTAACCATTAGGCCAGAGTATGAGTCTAAGACTTTAGCTATTAGGCCAGAGTAAGAGTTAAGACCTTAACCAGTAGGCCAGAGTAAGAGTTAAGACCTTAACCATTAGGCCAGAGTATGAGTCTAAGACCTTAGCTATTAGGCCAGAGTAAGAGTTAAGACCTTAGCTATTAGGCCAGAGTAAGAGTTAAGACCTTAACCAGTAGGCCAGAGTAGGAGTTAAGACCTTAACCAGTAGGCCAAAGTAAGAGTTAAGACCTTAACCAGTATTCCAGAGTAAGAGTTAAGACCTTGACCAGTAGGCCAGAGTACGAGTCTAAGACCTTAGCTATTAGGCCAGAGTACGAGTTAAGACCTTAACCAGTAGGTCAGAGTACGAGTCTAAGACCTTAGCTATTAGTCCAGAGTACCAGTCTAAGACCTTAGCTATTAGGCCAGAGTACCAGTCTAAGACCTTAGCTATTAGGCCAGAGTAAGAGTTAAGACCTTAACCATTAGGCCAGAGTACGAGTCTAAGACCTTAGCTATTAGGCCAGAGTAAGAGTTAAGACCTTAGCTATTAGGCCAGAGTAAGAGTTAAGACCTTAACCATTAGGCCAGAGTACGAATCTAAGACCTTAGCTATTCGTCCAGAGTAAGAGTTAAGACCTTAGCTATTAGGCCAGCGTAAGAGTTAAGACCTTAGCTATTAGGCCAGAGTAAGAGTTAAGACCTTAACCAGTAGGCCAGAGTAAGAGTTAAGACCTTAACCTGTAGGCCATAGTACGAGTCTAAGACCTTAGCTATTAGGCCAGAGTAAGAGTTAAGACCTTAACCAGTAGGCCAGAGTAAGAGTTAAGACCTTAACCTGTAGGCCATAGTAAGAGTCTAAGACCTTAGCTATTAGGCCAGAGTAAGAGTTAAGACCTTAACTATTAGGCCAGAGTAAGAGTTAAGACCTTAACCATTAGGCCAGATTACGAGTCTAAGACCTTTGCTATTAGGCCAGAGTAAGAGTTAAGACCTTAGCTATTAGGCCAGAGTAAGAGTTAAGACCTTAACCAGTAGGCCAGAGTAAGAGTTAAGACCTTAACCATTAGGCCAGAATACGCGTCTAAGCCCTTAGCTATTAGGCCAGAGTAAGAGTTAAGACCTTAACCAGTAGGCCAGAGTAAGAGCTAAGACCTTAACCATTAGGCCAGAGTACGAGTCTAAGACCTTAGCTATTAGGCCAGAGTAAGAGTTGAGACCTTATCTATTAGGCCAGAGTAAGAGTTAAGACCTTAGCTATTAGGCCAGAGTAAGAGTTAAGAACTTAGTTATTAGGCCAGAGTAAGAGTTAAGACCTTAACCAATAGGCCAGAGTAAGAGTTAAGACCTTAACCATTAGGCCAGAGTACGAGTCTAAGACCTTAGCTATTAGGCCAGAGTAAGAGTTAAGACTTTAACCAGTAGGCCAGAGTAAGAGTTAAGACCTTAACCATTAGGCCAGAGTACGAGTCTGAGACATTAGCTATTAGGCCAGAATAAGAGTTAAGACCTTAACCAGTAGGCCAGTGTAAGAGTTAAGACCTTAACCATTAGGCCAGAGTACGAGTCTAAGACCTTAGCTATTAGGCCAGAGTAAGAGTTAGGACCTTAGCTATTAGGCCAGAGTAAGAGTTAAGACCTTAACCATTAGGCCAGATTACGAGTCTAATACCTTTGCTATTAGGCCAGAGTAAGAGTTAAGACCTTAGCTATTAGGCCAGAGTAAGAGTTAAGACCTTAACCAGTAGGCCAGAGTAAGAGTTAAGACCTTAACCATTAGGCCAGAGTACGAGTCTAAGCCCTTACCTATTAGGCCAGAGTAAGAGTTAAGACCTTAACCAGTAGGCCAGAGTAAGAGTTAAGACCTTAACCATTAGGCCAGAGTAAGTGTTAAGACCTTAGCTATTAGGCCAGAGTAAGAGTTAAGACCTTAGTTATTAGGCCAGAGTAAGAGTTAAGACCTTAACCAATAGGCCAGAGTAAGAGTTAAGACCTTAACCATTAGGCCAGAGTATGAGTCTAAGACTTTAGCTATTAGGCCAGAGTAAGAGTTAAGACCTTAACCAGTAGGCCAGAGTAAGAGTTAAGACCTTAACCATTAGGCCAGAGTACGAGTCTAAGACCTTAGCTATTAGGCCAGAGTAAGAGTTAAGACCTTAGCTATTAGGCCAGAGTATGAGTCTAAGACCTTAGCTATTAGGCCAGAGTAAGATTTAAGACCTTAGCTATTGGGCCAGAGTAAGAGTTAAGACCTTAACCAGTAGGCCAGAGTAGGAGTTAAGACCTTAGGCCAAAGTAAAAGTTAAGACCTTAACCAGTATTCCAGAGTAAGAGTTAAGACCTTGACCAGTAGGCCAGAGTACGAGTCTAAGACCTTAGCTATTAGGCCAGATTATGAGTTAAGACCTTAACCAGTAGGTCAGAGTACGAGTCTAAGACCTTAGCTATTAGGCCAGAGTACCAGTCTAAGACCTTAGCTATTAGGCCAGAGTAAGAGTTAAGACCTTAAACATTAGGCCAGAGTATGAGTCTAAGACCTTAGCTATTAGGCCAGAGTAAGAGTTAAGACCTTAGCTATTAGGCCAGAGTAAGAGTTAAGACCTTAGTTATTAGGACAGAGTAAGAGTTAAGACCTTAACCAATAGGCCAGAGAAAGAGTTAAGACCTTAACCATTAGGCCAGAGTACGAGTCTAAGACCTTAGCTATTAGGCTAGAGTAAGACTTAAGACCTTAACCAATAGGCCAGAGTAAGAGTTAAGAACTTAACCATTAGGCCAGAGTACGAGTCTAAGACCTTAGCTATTAGGCCAGAGTAGGAGTTAAGACCTTAACCAGTAGGCCAGAGTAAGAGTTAAGACCTTAACCATTAGGCCAGAGTACGAGTCTAAGACATTAGCTATTAGGCCAGAATAAGAGTTAAGACCTTAACCATTAGGCCAGAGTACGAGTCTAAGACCTTAGCTATTTGGCCAGAGTAAGAGTTAAGACCTTAGCTATTAGTCCAGCGTAAGAGTTAAGACCTTAGCTATTAGGCCAGAGTAAGAGTTAAGACCTTAACCATTTGGCCAGAGTATGAGTCTAAGACCTTAGCTATTAGGCCAGAGTAAGAGTTAGGACCTTAACCATTTGGCCAGAGTATGAGTCTAAGACCTTAGCTATTAGGCCAGAGTAAGAGTTAGGACCTTAGCTATTAGGCCAGAGTAAGAGTTAAGACCTTAACCAGTAGGCCAAGTACGAGTCTAAGACCTTAGCTATTAGGCCAGAGTAAGAGTTAAGACCTTAACCATTTGGCCAGAGTATGAGTCTAAGACCTTACTATTAGGCCAGAGTAAGAGTTAGGACCTTAGCTATTAGGCCAGAGTAAGAGTTAAGACCTTAACCAGTAGGCCAGAGTAAGAGTTAAGACCTTAACCATTAGGCCAGAGTACGAGTCTAAGCCCTTACCTATTAGCCCAGAGTAAGAGTTAAGACCTTAACCAGTAGAACAGAGTAAGAGTTAAGACCTTAACCATTAGGCCAGAGTATGAGTCTAAGACCTTAGCTATTAGGCCAGAGTAAGAGTTAAGACCTTAGCTATTAGGCCAGAGTAAGAGTTAAGACCTTAACCAGTAGGCCAGAGTAGGAGTTAAGACCTTAACCAGTAGGCCAAAGTAAGAGTTAAGACCTTAACCAGTATTCCAGAGTAAGCGTTAAGACCTTGACCAGTAGGCCAGAGTACGAGTCTAAGACCTTATCTATTAGGCCAGAGTACGAGTTAAGACCTTAACCAGTAGGTCAGAGTACGAGTCTAAGACCTTAGCTATTAGGCCAGAGTACCAGTCTAAGACCTTAGCTATTCGGCCAGAGTAAGAGTTAAGACCTTAAACATTAGGCCGGAATATGAGTCTAAGACCTTAGTTATTAGGCCAGAGTAAGAGTTAAGACCTTAGCTATTAGGCCAGAGTAAGAGTTAAGACCTTAACCATTAGGCCAGAGTACGAGTCTAAGACCTTAGCTATTCGGCCAGAGTAAGAGTTAAGACCTTAGCTATTAGGCCAGCGTAAGAGTTAAGACCTTAGCTATTAGGCCAGAGTAAGAGTTAAGACCTTAACCATTAGGCCAGAGTATGAGTCTAAGACCTTAGCTATTAGGCCAGAGTAAGAGTTAAGACCTTAGCTATTAGGCCAGAGTAAGTGTTAAGACCTTAGCTATTAGGCCAGAGTAAGAGTTAAGACCTTAGTTATTAGGCCAGAGTAAGAGTTAAGACCTTAACCAATAGGCCAGAGTAAGAGTTAAGACCTTAACCATTAGGCCAGAGTATGAGTCTAAGACTTTAGCTATTAGGCCAGAGTAAGAGTTAAGACCTTAACCAGTAGGCCAGAGTAAGAGTTAAGACCTTAACCATTAGGCCAGAGTATGGGTCTAAGACCTTAGCTATTAGGCCAGAGTAAGAGTTAAGACCTTAACCAGTAGGCCAGAGTAGGAGTTAAGACCTTAACCAGTAGGCCAAAGTAAGAGTTAAGACCTTAACCAGTATTCCAGAGTAAGAGTTAAGACCTTGACCAGTAGGCCAGAGTACGAGTCTAAGACCTTAGCTATTAGGCCAGAGTACGAGTTAAGACCTTAACCAGTAGGTCAGAGTACGAGTCTAAGACCTTAGCTATTAGTCCAGAGTACCAGTCTAAGACCTTAGCTATTAGGCCAGAGTACCAGTCTAAGACCTTAGCTATTAGGCCAGAGTAAGAGTTAAGACCTTAACCATTAGGCCAGAGTACAAGTCTAAGACCTTAGCTATTAGGCCAGAGTAAGAGTTAAGACCTTAGCTATTAGGCCAGAGTAAGAGTTAAGACCTTAACCATTAGGCCAGAGTACGAGTCTAAGACCTTAGCTATTCGTCCAGAGTAAGAGTTAAGACCTTAGCTATTAGGCCAGCATAAGAGTTAAGACCTTAGCTATTAGGCCAGAGTAAGAGTTAAGACCTTAACCAGTAGGCCAGAGTAAGAGTTAAGACCTTAACCAGTAGGCCAGAGTAAGAGTTAATACCTTAACCATTAGGCCAGAGTACGAGTTAAGACCTTAACAGGTAGGTCAGAGTACGAGTCTAAGACCTTAGCTATTAGGCCAGAGTACCAGTCTAAGACCTTAGCTATTCGGCCAGAGTAAGAGTTAAGACCTTAAACATTAGGCCGGAATATGAGTCTAAGACCTTAGTTATTAGGCCAGAGTAAGAGTTAAGACCTTAGCTATTAGGCCAGAGTA